>NW_014554586.1:335661-410462 GCF_001313825.1 Dinoponera quadriceps | reverse complement strand
CTTGGTAGTTACGAAAACTCACTCGAGGCTGAAGGCCTTTGTTATTACCTCGTCGGCGGTAAGGGTTTTATGAGAGTGAAATGACCTCGTTACGACCACCTAAACACAATATTCTAGAAGTGAATTACTTTCATCACAGTTGGATCGTTAAAGTGCTCGATCAAAAGATATCTGTCACTTCTATTATACTTTACGCCTCGTTTGCTTAAGCGTTAATCGCTCGTTAAGTTTCACACGTATCTTTTTGTAGAAGTCTTTCGCGCGAATTTATTATCACAATTATACCTCGACGCATATTTACAGATACTTTATACACGTCATTTGCACGTACGGACAGTACGGCAGACGTGTCGTTCTACATACCCGCTGCATTATATTCGTCGCTCGTAATAGAAAATTCCAAGTGAAAGTGCGCCTCGTAAATCTGAGTGTCAGAGAAGATGTTTTATAGTGACCCGATAAGCTAGCTGGCATTCGAAGGAGATAATGGGAAAACGTTTTACCCCGTTTTACGTAAGAAGTAACGATTGCTCCCTCGTGATACACTTACCCGCCCAAAACTCCTATATAAACCGGGGCACTTTTTTCGAACTCACCACTCAGCGAACAGTGCAGATCGCATACGTACACTTGAAAACGTCGCTCAGTTCTGGAAAAATGTTGTCGAAATATACGAAGGTTAGTAATAATAATGTTTATTTTATTTTCTTCTTTTTTTAAACAAAAATGTACCACAATTTTGTTGCCTCGTTGTCATGATATTAATCTGACGTACATACGGAAATTTGTAAATTCCCACACACGATTCTCACGTGATGTGTAATAAATTATTATATATATAATATTATTATGTAATATGAGCAACTGTATATGTAATATTCTATTTTTTGATTGCACATATATATAAGTCACTGGTAACGCGCGTTTCTTCAATTGCCCTGATGAGCCGCAGTTAGCGAATCATGAAAGTCCATTTCGATCGAGCGCGCGCGCGCGCGCGCACAGTGCAATCTCCACCGGCGGAAACCGCTCGCGAAGAAGTAGAGGTGAAGACATGTAACGTTGTTACAGACACGCAGACCGCGGTGTCTCGACCCGCCGACTCAATTTCTCCTCACTTCTACGCTAATCGCGAGTATAATTACACTCGCGGAGGACCTAATAAATCATAATTGCCGATAGTGCTCGCTCGTATATACTTTGTTATAGTTCCGTCTCGCCGCGCCGACGAGTAGAACAGGGAGATATGCACGCGGAAGTGCCGGCCTCTCGAAGATCTGTTCGCGCCTTCGCGTTCTCGCGGTAATCGCGTAACGGCAAATTGAAACGATACAAGCGAAAACGGTTACGTCACAATCTCATTTCTTCTACTTAATCCGTTAAATTTCGCAATATCAACGCGGAAATTTGAAATCGAGAAATCGCGAAATCCTCGAGACAGACTTCTCGCCGGTCGGAAGGTCGCAACGTCGGGTCGAATTTGACTCGCGATTAATTAATCGAATCGACGAGCTGAAACGATGTTGAAATTGCGGCCAACGGCGCGTCTATATTTACATGTCCGACGTTCGAGATTTCAGTTCCACATTAAATCTATTTAGTTCCACATTAAGTCTTCGAAAGTCTTCCACTGTATTCCTTTCGATACTACGAACGGGAATTTATTACTGTTTTCTCCACTTGAAGACGTAAAGCAGAATTCAAAACTTCCCCCCTGGAAGGTCTAAATTTCCTTTGTAGCATCAAAAAAAAAACATTATCAGTGCTCCTTTGATGCTACGAATGGGAAGTTACTTTCGTTTTCTCTGTTTGAAAATTTAATGTGGAATCAAGTAGACCTGATGTAGAAGTAAAGCTTCGACTCGAGGAAGCGCACGTATCTCACTGAGTCTGCGGTATGTCGAAAGAGAATCGGAGATTTTCGCGAGACAAAGTACGTAACGATACCTCGCGCGCAATTATCAGGGGGAGGGGGGAGACCCATTCACATAATTTCGCCGGTAATTGTAGAACAAACGGGGAAAGGTGTCTTCGTTATATAAAACGGTCTCACTGTCAAGTTGCGATGAGCTGAATGAATCCATGCAACACGTGCGAGCCTAAGCGAGTCGAAAATTCATCCAATTACCGCCACGTCCCGTACGTGGCTTCGTACGCTTCGGGAAACTTACTGAGCGCTTGCTAAATTAGCACGCAGCCACGGTATCGAATACGAGTTACGATTGAACGAAAGAAAGGGAAAAAAAAGGGAAAAAAGACGGTTGTTTTTTTTTCACGAATCGCGTATTCCTCGTGCGTTTACACTTCAAGACACGTCATGCCACGCACGGTCCATCACAGATAGGTGAACCGCGTCGGTTCCGGTCTGCTTTCGCTTTCATGGTGTCGAAAGAATGGAATGGAATGGCTCTATAATCTACACGTACTTACGTGTGGATGAAAGTACGAAATGGCTCTTGGAATATGCGTTCGTACGGATGTCGTTTACGGAAACGACTCGAATTTTCAGGCCGGTCGGTCCGGCTAAAATTGCTCGATTTTTTCGGGAACTCGAAGATATGTTCCGACTGCTCGAATTGTTCCATCTGTGAGGCTGGGTAATGGCGTGATTGTGAATTTTTGCGATATGGCATCGTGTTTAACTTCCGGAAGACTCGGAAGTGTCCGATCAAGCTAACTCGAGAACGGTCTTACGAGATACATCCGTAAAAATCTCATTGCCTTTTCTTTCTAGGTCGCATTCTTGTTGCTGGCTTGCGTCTTCGAGAGTTGCTTGTCGTGGCCGCCACTCCACTTTTATTACAATTCAGAATTCAAGTTGCCATCGATCATTGTGAATAATATACGAGATGCTATCGCAAATGATAAGGTTTACGATCTTTACGATCATAAAAGGATACTACTTCCATTTGGTCCTGAGCTAATCTTGACGCAAGGACAATATAAAATATTCGTGAACGAATACTTTCCAAAACCGGAGGAAGTATCACCGGCACCGGTCCTAAAACCGGAGGAGGAATCACCGGCACCGGTCCCAAAACCGGAGGAGGAATCACCGGCACCGCTCCCAAAACCGGAGGAGGAATCACCGGCACTGACATCGGCCTCGGAAGAAGATGTGTCCGATCTGAAAAGTAACAGAAACCTTCCGCATCGTCGTAGAGAACGCGATTCCCTTCTTTTTTTAAACAAAATCATTATTTCATGAGAATCCTTCAATCTTGCAGGGCAAAAGAAGAGTTCGGCTGAAGTCACATGGGCGGACATCAAAGTGCAGGACTTCTCGAAGAACCCGGAGGAGATTAATGTTCCTCACGACGACGACGATGCCAAAGAAGAGAAGCATCATGATGATGAATTCGACTACAAACTGCACAACATCAAATCACTCGTACAAGCTTTACTAATCCCTGCGAAATCTTCCAAGATGGATGTATTGCACTCCTTCTTAAAGGAAGATGATGATTTTACTTCCGAGGAAATAATAAAGCTGACAGAAGCCGTTAGCGCGGCTAAGAAGAAAACGCCAACATTTCAGTCAGAATTATTTAGATTGCCGATACACGACGTGAATAGAAACGACGAACGTATACAAACTACGTTCGACACAGATCACGAAGAAGACGAATACGAATAATTTAAACTGCCCGAAATATGAAAATCGTGGCATGAATAGCCAAAAAAATTACCGATATCGCAATATCACGCTTGCTACTAACTAATTATGACTAATTATGCCCATTAGTCGTTGTTAAATCAATTTATGCCCGTTAAATGTATCAAGCTCGTCAATTTTTCAAACGCGATATTGTTCAACGATCATTACCATATAAAAGATATACTGAGAAAAAGGTTTCTTCAAATTTAATCAATTTCATTGCATCCAAACAAATTTCATCACTGACATGCTCCAAAGAAACTAATGTTCCGATTAATAAGTAGAGTAAGATTGTTAGACTCTTCAGCGAATATGTATCTTCACTTCAAATAAAAAATTTGTTCGAAACGAGAGGTAATTTTTTTAAGAAAGAAATTATTTGTTTCATGTCGCATATTTATTGTAACAAAATAATATTTTATTTGGTTAAAGGATATTTTTTCAAATAATTTCTCTTCTCGTTCTTCCTGTTCAATAACAGAGTTTTTTTTGAACGAGACGATAAAATGTTCACTCGAACAATATTTCGTATACGTTGTATCTATGAGACAAATTTTAGTCAAATCAATAGAAACGCTAAAGAAACCTTTTTTTCCGTGCAGAAAGAAAGAAAGTAAGTATCGGTATCAGCGGAAAGAAAGGGTTCAGGGATAGAAAGTAACAACGAGCTCGGGATATTTAAAGAAATGTTAACGAGACGACCGCTTAAACGACGCACCTGCCGCGAGTCCCTCGTTGCTTACTAATTCGATGTAGATTTACAAGTCATTGGGCATTACTTCAAGATGTAATTGATCGTCATCATATATTTGTGAATGTAGATTCTGAATAAAAGAGCCTAAAATAATTAGAGTAGTCTTCAGAGTGTCGTTCAGAGTATCCCTCCTCCGATTTCGTTCTCCTCCGGTCGCGTCTCGAGCATCGCGAATTATCCGAGCATAAAATGGGACACCTGTTCGGCAATGCTCCATCGTCGTCGTGCTCGATTCACCGGACGAATTTCACCGTACGAATTTCACCATACGCGCGTAACATCGTTAACTTGCGAAAGCCCAAGAAAATTCGAACGAGTGCGCAGCGACGCGCTGCAAACGACGACGATGTTGCTCCTCGGTTTTCGGCTATCAAGGTTCTCCCAGAGAATTCGCAGAGCATTTCGAAACGCGCGTTGAAGATCAATGCTACACTCACGCTAGCGATACTACTAGAGACAGAAAGAGAAAGAAAGAGAGAGGGAGGGAGGGGAGAAAGAAAGACATACACGTACAATTCACGTGAGAGAGCGCGTAAAGCGTAGTCTACAATGGGCAGTAGGGGTATATTTCATCAAGAAGTAAGAATAAGAAATTGACCAATCATATTCGAGCGTAAAGGGAATAATCGACTGTGATTGGTCAATTCCTTATTCTTACTTTTCATAAACATACCCTTACTGCCCATTGTAGAGCACACTCGAGGCGTGAATTTCGGCGGCTATGTAAGGAGAAAAATTAGATTAATCGCATTCGCGATCGCGCCCGAGATTAGGGGGAAAGAAGCGCTCGCAGAAGTCGAAACACCGTGTGTGTGTGTGTGTGTGTGTGTGTGTTCCGGTTTTAGCCGCTGGTATTCGTTTCTTCGGTGTGAATCGCATCGTACCGAGAACGGCGGTTTTGCAACAGCGCGCGACGGTGGCCGCGGCGTACTCGCCGTAATTAGTTTGACTTTCACCCATCGTCCATGTCGGCCGTCCACCGCACAAGTGGTCGTCGCCGTCCGCGGCAGAGGGGGGCGGGAGGAGGTGGGCGATTATCCGTCGCCGTCCGCGAGCGATCGCGCGGACAGAGCGTCGCGCGCGACTTTTCGTATACTTACACACACATACACACACACACACACACACAGAGAAAGAGAGAGAGAGAGAGAGGGGAGCGATAGATTTGGAAATCGAAGTATAAATGTGCGAATGCGAACGGCATATCGGCCAAGGGCGGTCGCGGACTCCACCTCGGGCCATCGAGATCCCCCCCCCCCTTCCCACCTTTCGATCTCGATTAATACCGTATATATTAACGGGTCACGGAGAGGCCATGAGAGCTCGGATAGGTATCATTTAAATACCGGCTGCGGAAACGATAGCGATGACGACGAAATATATTAATATATACTCGGTAATCCCGTCATCCTTGAGAAGGCACAAATGGAAAGTTTCGTCGAGTTCTCCGTCGGAAATTTCGAAAGATCGGCGGATTATATGGAGTTTTAAAGTCGGATTCTAAGGGTGGACGATCGCATAACACTGCGCGCTTGCGACACTTCGTTCGCGAGAGGAGATCGTGTTACACGGCCGGGGAGCTTCTCTTTTAGCATTTTTGCTTACTCTCGTCGTTGCTGTTCTCTCGAAACGCGTTACTTCAATAGCGGTAACAGCGGATGGACACGGACACGGACCGTCGGGTCGGTCGAGTGGTACTTAAGACGCGTTGGCTGAATGTAGATCTTGTCGCTTTCATGAGGAGTGCTGGAAGGATAGTCGGCTTCTCGACTCGTGCACTGATTCGATTTTTCCGAGAGCTCCGAAATCTTAGGCTTTGTTCTCTTTACGGGCCCGCGCGCAGAAGAGTGCCCGTTCGGCGCACAACCCTGAATACAGAAAAATATATAGCGCATTCAAGTAAATGTGTTACTTGTTTCAAGTATTTCAGAAGTTATTCGCAGATATATCATAAATTCGTCGTAAGCGTCAGATTAATAATATAATCCGAATTCTGGTAAGTTTAGTGCTTCAATCAAGTATATTAAGTCAAAACAAATTTCGGCTTTCGCTTATTCGAATAAACTGAATTTAACTTTTCCTCGAAAGCTTATAATACTCTTCTCTTGAGTACGTAGTAATGAGCTTTCCTCAAATTTGCGATGAGTATATTTCAAGACTATTTTATCAGGAAAAAATGTTCCTCGTTAAAGATAACCATTATTTAAAAGAAGAGAATGTCTGAAACTGAGTAGTCGCTTTTCTTAACGGTTGAATGATATTTTTCTCCGTGTGCAAAGAGAAGTCTGAGATTGAGAAGGAATCTCAGGGGAACAAAAATTGTCAACTTTAATGGCAAATATCTCAGCTATCGAATGGCCGATCTTTCTCCAAGTACACGAGCAATTAGATGGTATTTCAATGTATACGCGGTACAAGTTAATAGTATTCTTATCAAACTCATTTCACTTTACAACCTCCTTAAAGACTGTGCGACGATCCGTGTCTCTCTCTCTCTCCCTCTCTCTCTTTCTCTCTCTTCTGTTTCGGGCGTCCCCGTGCCGCTGGCGCGCCGGTGAAACTCGTCCCCGACGGCGGCCATTAGTCACGTAACTCCGACTGTGAAAATTGTACAATGTATTAATTAGAATAGGCTATCGATTCGCGCCCGATGTGTGTCCGCTGCGCGCGCGCTTTCGCGCACTTTGTCCGACATCGGCCGATTTTCCGCGCGCGCGCGCGCGCGTTCAACTTCCGCGCCGGGGTAGACACGAGAGTTGAGTAATCGCTCGACGGCACGAAATTACGCGCGTTCTTATCGAACCGCGACAAGAGGACGTAAAAACAGACGTGTTATAAATTGTGCATCCCCCTAATCACCAGTTACAGCCTAATTGTTTGTAAAGTTTCTCTATCGCGGTTCCGATTATGCGGCGAGGACGGTAATCGTTAATTATTATCGGGATGAGGTAATTTTGAGTCACGCGAAATCACCAAGGATTATACGCACGAGAAAGAGCGAGAAAGTGAATGAGCGAATGAGAGAGAGAGAGAGAGAGAGAGAGAGAGGGAAGGAGGGGAGAGAGAGAGCCGTCTGAGGATGCGATACAATAATAATAGAATATATGGATGCTAAGGTGTGCGTGTCATGCATCCATGTAACATCACATTCACTCGCGATGTTCTCGCGGTCTGCTCGCTCACGTCCAGCAAGCGCGCGAGGCAACGAACGGTGTCGTTACTCGCATTCGTCAGAAGAGACCGCAGGCCCGACTCGCTCTGATACCTTTGCCCTGATATCGTTACAGATTCTTCTTTCATGCTCCGTTGTGTCCATCCGCACGCGGCGATCGCGACGATAACGCTCGGCCAGCAGAAAAATAAATTCGCCGATTCACCGAGGCACAAACTTTCCTCCCTTTCATAGCGCGAGGTCGGATCGTCGTCCGGGTAACATTCTCTCTCTTCGGCGTCGACGCGCCTCTTCCCTACACGGAGAACATCACCGAAGATCCCGCGAGTAGCGCGACGGTGCCTTTCCTTTCCCCGTCCCTCCCCTAGCTTTTTATTTCAGTCTATTCTGTTCGTTCAGTATTTTATTTGGTACTTTATTTCATGCCAATCTCTATATCTGTACATAAAGTTCTCTCTTACTTTAGATACTCACATTAGTTTAATTTCTCCCGAAATTCTTCATCTTTCATTTAATTATCCACTTATCCATCGTAATTTTAAGTGATTTAATTAATTCTTTTCACTTTTCTCCCACCTTCGGTACTGTTTCTCCGCTTCATTCTCTTTCTTTTCCGCTGTTTGTTATTGTATATTATTCCGCTTTCCGACTTATGCAACTAACTTAACTCGAACAAGGTTCGTGCAGTCACTCGTGTAACAAGGTGGGTCGGATCCGATCGGTAGAAGCATTTTATAGTTTTTCAACTAATTTTTTCGACATTAAACACTTTTTATTCCCGGGTAAAAATGATCATATATAAATCACATATGACTGCACATAATTATATATAATTTTATGATTATAATCTTGAATAATTTTTATATAATCTTTCTTCCCGGTTCTCACAGTAAGTAAGAAAATACGTAAAAATAAGTGAAATATATCGCAAGATATATAAAATACTTGAAACATAACGTTCCACCAGCGCGTACGCGGAAGCATTGGAATATGGATCCGGTCGGATCCGACCCAACTTTGCCGAGAGTTAATTATTGTCTTTAGAGAGCCCCTAAAATAAACGCTTCTCTCTCTCTCTCTCTCTCTCGATACGTGCTCGCGCGAATCGCTCCGTGTTCCTTTGTAGAGAGCGTCCTTTCTATCCTTCATAGAGAGTAATGTCCTCGCGCTCGAGAGGGCCACTGACCCACATAGGTGCGCGTGATTGTGTGCGCGACAATAAAGAGCCGCGGTCTCCTCCGCTTCCGCTCGTCGAATCGTATTAAACGCGCGCGCACGAGCGTCCAATAAATAAAACGGCGGGACGGATGAAATCAGAGTGAAATGCTCCGCGCGCGCTGCACATGCGGCGCATATCAAAACTCAAGTCGAGAGCGGTCTACCGTGGTCGGCCGACGTTACGAATGCCGGTCATACCTTCGACATGCGATCGCGTAACTGAGCGGCTACGAGAGCGAACGACTCTACCGGACGACCGAGCTCCGCTCGATGCCGGACGTTCGTTCGTACGTACGTTGCTCTTTCTCTTTCAAGAGCCCGACGTTGTTACTCGACTATTTTCGCTTTTCATTTTTTGCGCCACTCTTGCGTCACGCTCGGATTTCTATCCTCGGCGCGAGTCACCGACTGCAATTTTCCTCTCCGCGCGCACTCTCGATCGCTCACCCCGAGAGGTCGCACCTCGGATTAGATCGTAGATAGATCGTAGATCCTCTCCCATTTCGATCCACGGATTTTACAGGCTGCGTTTGGAATACCACATTGAAGATAGAGTAACGCTTAATGACCAATCATGGTAAAGAAATCTTCGTTCTTTTTTGTCCTGACTGGTCAATTAAACGTTACTTTACTCTCACCCCGTGAGAACATCCGTAGAATCGACGTGGAATCAACTTCCTTGTCGCCGATCACACGTGGAACCAACTTCCTTGTCGTCAATCGTCGATCGTGGATGTTTCCTCATCGGGCAGTGTGTGGTGTTTCCGAACACGGTCTCTTCGGTTATCGTGTGCCACTTATCGAGTGCCACACGGAAAAGGTCTGGTTGCGCTAACCGGAAAGGGAGATGCGTCTTGGTTGAAGGAAACGGAATTTCTGTGAGAAAATCAGAATCACATATTGAGCCGTAAGAACCGGAAATTCTGTTTCCTTCCCTGTAAGCGCGTGATATTCCTAGGACCTTATATGAATATTATTCGATATTAAAATCATACTTTATTTATTTATGTATATTTCATTTTTCTACATTATTATTTCTTTTTTTCTAATATTCCGAGAACATTTTTATAATATGCCAAGAATATTATGCGAAGTGGACATAACATCGACAGAACATTTCTGTAATATGAAAAAAATATTACATAACATTCTTAGGATATTATAAGAATATAACGTCTAATATTCCAAGAATATGCCCAGAACGTAACTTAATATTAAATAATATTATTATAGGGCTCGGTCAAAACGCGTCTGGTCGTTTCCTTTCTGGTTAATGCAAACAGATTCCTCATCCGAGTATCATTTAAAAGTTTCCAATTCAAGAGTTCACTTCGTCCGCCGTCTCGCTCACACTGCCGCGCGCTTCGCGCACACGTTCGTCGTTGCGACAGCATTTCGTGGATGATTCGCCGCAAGTGCGAAACGCGGAATCTCGCGTGCCGAGGTAAAATAAATAACGCTATTCTTATTCCCGCCGGCGTTCGCGATTGACTCGCGTCCGAGACGCGAGTAATCGACGTGATAAAGTACTCGCGGAAGAAAGTACATTGGGTAACGAGCGTTCGTGGCTAATAGCTAATGGTAACGGATCCCGGCGCGGATAATAGATAGATCGACAACACGGCGATGTTTTTACTCTCTACACGCGTATACCCGACGTTCCCCCCTAAAGTAAATAATGAATAATTCATCATACCATCGATCGGGACGACAGCAGTAGTTATGTCAAGAGCGGTTTTATGGCATTCCTGTACGTTACGTTAGCGCAGTGAATAATTGCTCGCTAGCTCGCCCGCTGGCGCCGCTTCTCACGGACGCATCTCCCGAAACCAATCGTCGAGGGCGTCCCGATTGATATGTGATGGCAATGGCAAATCGTCATTTTTTTACTAACACACCAGCGTGGCTCATGATACGCGAACTAAAGATACCGTAAACACGTTTTGCGCAATACGCGTGCACGCGTAATCAATTCGAAAAGAAGCGGAAATCGTGCCAATGTCACGGATGACGCGAGTTTTTTTTTTTTCTTTCATACAGGCCGTCGATCGTGCCCCTTAGAACGTAGTGAGAGTTACGAGAGTGAGTGAATTTACCTGGGATATCGACCATTTCATTGGTCGACATCTCTAGTGAATTTGCTCACTTCTTTTGTAATTCTCACTATGTTTTGAGGTATGATCAGTGACGAAAGAGTCGCGACACTTGTTTCTTTCCAATGAGTTTTGCAACGTATCTCGTTTCCCCAATAGGAAAATGTCTCTCTTGAGGATTACTAAAAATCAAATTCTCCTGACCAGACACGGAATGCGTTTAGAAACTTGTAAAATGAAAATGTTGCAACTTTTTTGTCACTGACTGTACACAATTGACTCCCAGAAGACTCTATTAATGCTGTTCCATACTGTAGGCATAATGACATTGAAAATTTCCAATTAGTTATTTTTAAATATCTGTGCATCCAAAGCAGCAATGACTGCTGCTTTGGAGAATCGTTGCCGATTCATCGAATTATCAACAGTCACGATGTATAAATAATGCTCCTGATTGGGAATTGTCGGTGTCATCATGCCTAAGGAATGAGATAGTGTTAATGGAGTCCGCTGGGCTGCGTTCCAAAACCGTGCTCGACAGATGGAGTAACATTTTAATTGACCGATCGGGACGAAAAGGCAAAGATTTCTTTATTATGATTGGTTGATTAAATGCTACTCTATATCCGTCAAATAGAGTTTTGGAACATAGCCCTGAGAAGACTCTACTAGTGTCGTTCTATTCTTTAGGCAACATCGAAAATTTCCAATTAGGAGCATTACTTGTGCATCATAACTCTCAGATAACAATATTTATAAAATATTTTAGAAATGTAGATATCAAATATTTTGTAAATATTCAAAGGTCCAGGAAATTCTAGCATGAAGAGGATTATGATAAATACTCAAAAGATATTTACGAAGAATATTTGTCACAAATAATAAAAACATGATTTCAGGTAAAACTATGTTTCAATTATTTACTTATGAAAAATATTCTTCAAGAATTTTCGGAATATTTATCACAATCCTTCTCATACCTGAACTCCCCTGACATTTGAATATTAACAAAATATTTCATATCCACATTTTAAAAATATCTTATAAATATTGTGTATTGTCTAGGCTGTTGAGATAATTTGGTGAATCGGCAACGATGCTTTAAAAAGGAGCGCCTCATGATGCGCAAAAATTCAAAAATAACGCGCCTAATTGGAAATTAGTTTCCAGCGTTACTACATCTGGGAAATGGGACAGCATTAATAAAGTTTCCTGTACTTTTTCTCGTCACTACTCGCGAAGTCACTTGCTGCTATCGACCCCCCCTCTCTTCCTTTCCTCGTTTTAAACATTTTAAACCGTCGCTCTCGCACGTTCGTTAATCCCACCCATCGGCCGGTTTAATCCGGCTTTCATCCACGACTCGCCGTTCCCGGCGATGCCATTGCACCTGTAAAGAACATCGTGTTTCAGGATCCGCCATATATTCGCACGTTTCATATCAGCAGGCGTGCATAAACCGCCGGATACGCGTCGTCGTCGTCGATCGGTTCTCAGCCGTAAATCGCGCCGCTATCTTTACTTCGACGCGCGATACACGGAATGCACACGGAAGAAAATCCCGCGTGACCCCACGAGCGCGCGGGGCAGCTAGGCGGAAAATTGTTCCGCGCGACGCCGATGAATCTTCATTTCCGAGCACTTTCATTTTCTCCTAAGCCGCGCGCCTTTGCTCCGTAGATTTAACGGAGGCTGAACCGCTACGACGACGACGAAGAAGAATGACGATGAGGGGGAGGCGACGGAGCGACGGCGGAGGTGGCGCGGATGACGCGCCGGAGAAGAAACCCCCTGAAGTGCCGCGTAACGATGCTGCTACTACCGTCCACCTTCCTGTGCCTTCCTTTTCCGTAGGTATCCCCTCGGTGGCCTCTATAAAAGTTCGGAAGAGCCTCGACCGCACGCCACACGCGTGAAAGCCCGCAAGTGAAACGCCGCTCGAGAACGCCGCCCCGTTCCTCTTCTTTTTCTACGTACGCACACCTCACGTTTCGGGAGTACACGTCTCCGAATCGATCACGCGCCAGAGAATGCGTACCACGGTAGTAAGTAACAACGAGCCACGCAAACCTCCTTATTACCACACGACTTACCGTACACACCTGCCTAATTACGGAGGACGTAGCGTATCTCTTCTCGTCGGCGGATAATTACTGTGCGTCTTTTATTTCTTTCCCCTTTTCCTTTCTTTTATATCAATGGTGTTCAATCTCTCTCTCTCTCTCTCTCTCTCTCTCTTTATCAAGCCCCGACGTGAAAGTGTGCGCGAGTGATCGTACCGAAGCGTTCCGATCGAGTCGTCAATTAGTTCGCGCGCGAGAAAGAGTTTTTTAATCGAACATTTCGCGTGCCACTTCGCCAATTAATTGCGCACCGTGATGCAGGTGAGGTGCGATTCGATTCTCGTCGGGAAATCGTTTCCTCCCGTGGGACCGACAAGTGGGCTCGAGCCGCGGGCTTTTCCGAAATTTCTCTCCCGAGCGACCGTCCGAAAACGCAGCAACGTTTCTTCTTCTCCGCGGCGACTCCTCTCGAGGCCGGTTGCCACACACGTTCGTCGCGATTGGCGCAATCCTCCTACCGGGTGACGAGTGATCGAGTGACCAGGTGCGCCGGACGAGAGCACGTCGCGCTTTCGGCTCGCCTTTGCAAAACGCAGCGACGATACCGTCCATCGATCGCACTCGCCTCGTCACTCCAGTACTTTCTTATTGCGCTCTTACGATCTCATTTCGCTCCTTCGCGCCGCGCCTCGACATGTGCCATTTCGGTTTTTCTCCTCCCTCAAATTTCTCTTCAAATCTTTTCCTTGAATCGTTGAATTTTTTCCTTAAATTTTTCAAATTTTTCCCCTTAAATTCTGAAATTCTCTCCTTAAATCTTTTCTCCTTTTTAATTCGTGCATGGAAAAGGTGAGCTCAGTTCCTGCAACCAAATAGGGATTCCAGACGGGAACTCGAAGCGATATCTCTGCGAGCGCGATCGAGAACGAATTCGTGTGAACGTTCAACTGTGTTGAGGCTCGGTTGAGACAACTGGGGAGCGATTGACCTGGTGGAAATCTTCTACGGGGATCTTTCTGCTTCTCCTGACAGCAACGAATTTTCGTTACTTCGATACTTTCTTATCACGCTCTGGTGATCTTATTTCGCTCCCTCTCGTGCTTCTTCATGCCGTGCCTCGACAACATGCAACATATTTCTTTTCTTTTTCTCTAAATTTTTTTCTCTAAATTTAAATTCTTCAATTTTTAAATACCTCAGTTCTAAATTTTTCTTCAAACCTTTCCTTTCTTTCATTTGTACACGGAAGAAAGGAGAACTCAGTTTCAGCAACTGAATAGGGATCAGACGAAAACTCAATGGCAAGAAATGAAAATTCAGCGACGGGAAGTGATACTTCTGAGAGGCGACGTTCCTCCGCGCCTCGACAGGGTGTAACCGCGTCTCGGTTTTTCTTCTTCCCTGAAATTTTTATTTCAATTTTTTCAATTCTTAAATCTTTCAAATTCCTCAATTTTTTGATATTTTCTTTAAATCTCTTCTTTCTTTACTTCGTACACGGTAAAGGAGAACTCGGTTCCTGCAACTGAACAGAGATCAGGCGGTTAGAAATGAAAATCCTGTGAGAGGGACGAGAAGCGATATATCTCCGCGAGCGCGAAAACATTCGTGTGAATATTCAGCCGCGTTAAGAAAACTCAGTCGAGACAACTGGGACTAATTAATCGAGCGGGAACCTCCTCGGATAATCTTTCTGTTTCCCACAACCGAGTTTTCGTCTGGTCCTCCAGGCAACGTAAAATCACGGTTCATTCACCGACGGAATTGTTCCTTCTCCGTGTATATACCTACGATCGGAAGACACGCGCGCGACTCGTAACGCGCGTCCGCCGCTTTCTTTCGACTAATACGAACATCATTTCGCAAAGATCCGCTTGCGTCATCGCTCATCCTCGGAGCCGCTGAGCTCTTTCGGGCGATGGAAAGCGGCCGGTTTTCCCAGCGCGAAAAGGAAAAAAGAAAGAGGAAAAACGCGAGAGCGCGTTACGAATCTCGGCGAATTAAGGCGGTTCGCGGCCGGCGGGCAAAAGTAAAAGGATCCTTCCCGCCGTTACTATTCGCAGACACCTCGATAATTACCGGTGCGGTGGAAAATAGCGAAAGCAGCTCTCCGGGTCCCTCGATGCGGGACGCTGAAGCATGATTAAGTGATCGGGGGTTATTAAGTGAGTAGGAAGCTTCGCGCGCTCCAGCGACGCTTATCGCGTATACGCATTGAAGATATCGTCTTCCGCGTACGCTAATAGGACGTGCCCGTCGTGGAAAAAGGTGTGCTGAATTAACGAGAGAGTCTTTCGCGCGGCGGCGGCGGCGCGAATACGAACCACCTCGGGAATTAAGGATCTCACGAATAGTACGTGATTGACGGTTTCGTAGGCGCGACTTCATCGAAAGTTAACGAGTCCGTTAACACCCGCGTGCGAACGAACGGCGCGTCGCGAATCGTCGGACTCGGCGTCGCTCGACGAGTCCGCGGAAATCGAACGCTCGAACGATGAATGAGCCACGCTAATGGTTTTTAACGCGCTGGTCAATGAATTGCGAATTAGTAGAAAGGCACGAGTCACTGTTCGTGTACTAATGAAGGGGCACCCCCGAGTCGAACTTCGGCCTTGTATTAACTCGGCAAATTTTCTTCCGTCGAATTTCAAGGATTATTTCGCAGAAAAGAAAACGCTGTTATATCTAGTATAGTGTTTCATCCGGAGATTCCACATACCGAAAAACAAGAGTGATAGTTTATAATTACTCCATCATTCCTTGGAAAATTTTTATTCGGAGCTAGTTATATTTACTTGATCCGAATGAAATTTATTTAATCCGAGTAAAAATTTGCTAAGAAGTAAGAGTGATGAGAGTAATTATTTATTTTTAAATACTCTCTCTCTCTCTTTTCAATATGTGGAATATTTAAATAAAATAGTATACAAACTATTATTTTACTTTAATGCTACAAATGATTTTTTTATGTTGAATCATCCTTCAGAAAACATTCATTTCAAAATTATTTAATATCTAATTATCTTAATATCTTACCTCCATTCAATTCCTGAGAAGGCTTTAGCAAATTTAAAATAAAACTTAAAATAAAACAGTCTAAAGAGCGTTATTACACGCAGAAAACAGCATTTGCGACCATTTACACAGGATTCTAAAGTCGATATTCATAATTGTAAATTCTTTGCGATCTTTGATTGAAAGAATCAATTACGGATTTATATTCGTGAACTGTTATCGAGCTGTTTGAATCAACGTTTCTTACGTTACGTGTGAAATGAGTAATCGAACACTCTTAAAGCTCTAATTATCAAACTATAACTTGCCAAATAACGACGCATAAATGTCAGCCTCAATTTTAACTAGAATATCTCTTTATTCTCGATCTCTAAATTCGTCAAATGTCAATTAAAATCGAGAACCTGCTATATCATAAGTAACCTTACACACCTGAACACATATATCCCAGCAAACACTAGTTACACTGAGAAAAGAATATATAGTTACTTTTGGGGAGACAACAATATCCTTCTTTTATTTTAACCACAAAAAATAGTAATAGCAACGTGTACGTAAGATTATGGCCACTAACATTACAGTAACGCTTATTAGAAAAATAATTCTCCCAATTATTTTTGCGGTTAAAATAAAAAAAAGGATATTGTTGTCCTCGAAAATAACTATATTTTTCTCTCAGTGTAACGGTAACGTAACGTCCATGTTATCATTTCTCATTCAACAACATACAACCGTTACATAACACGCGTGTTACATTTACATTGTTGAATGGGGATTTGTAACATTAATGTTATATTGCTATCAGCTGGTATTTGCTGAGATGATATATCGTCCGTCGTATTGTTTTCTTCCTAGCTTCCGATCCAGCATCCTGGTTCCTGTCTGCCTCGTCGTGGCATTCAGGATACTCATACATGACACTGGCACTAATAGCGCCAACACTCACATAAATTTGATCAGAGAAATGCGCGTTAATTAACGCGACGTTTATGAAACCCGAGGGAATAGTCAACGAACTATTTTAATCGCCCGATGGAAATTAACGTCTCGACAACGTGAATACCGACTTAACTGACACCGCACCGTAATTAAAGCTTAGCGTAGATCTTGCAAGTGCTACTTTTTTTGTATCTTACAATGTTCGTTAGACCGCAAGTCCTCTCTCGAATAACTTCTTCTTCTCTCCACCCCCTTTGAATTTCCAAACTCCATCGAAGTTTCCAACGCCAATACAAAAAAATAATAAAAGGATCGCGAACGTGGGAAAACTTTCTCGTCTTATTCGCCCGTTAATCTTATTATTTACCCGTTTTAATTATTTAATACTTGCTTATTTCATACTTTCTATCTGTAGAATTGAATTATATAATTAATAAGTTACTCATTGAAGTTAAACAGAGAGATCGAATATAAAATACTGAAATACACAGGCAGTATTGAATAAATTTCATTAACATTCGGAAATAAGTCCTCCTTTGAGGATAATTCGGCGTGTAGGAAATGTCATTGAATAATAATTTGCAGCGTCGAAGTAAAAATAGGCATAATGTCTGCATGGTGTTGTATCTCCGTGAAGTTTCTACATTAGTCCTTCGAGTTCGGCGGAGTTTGTAGGATTAATGCGATTCCGCAATTACGAGCCAGACATGCGTCACAAGTCGGACATTAAGTTGCTTCGTTAAGCAACATACAAGTTCCGCGCGTTTCACTCGTTTGTTCATTTATTGAGTTTCAACGTACGAGATATAATCGCGATAAAATAACGCATTGACGTGTGACAAGTGTTATCGCGTGAGTAATACTGACCTGAAGCTCCACTCGCCGTCATTTGCATTCGTAATGTCAGGAAGAGATAACGAAGAAGACACTGATAACGGTATCGTTTCCGAGTAGAGTTCGGAGACCGTACTTGAAGACAATAGCAAGCAAGCAAGATGCAAGAGTGTCTGACGTAAAAAATCTCCGCGCGATCGCACTCCGGTCTCCGCAAATCTTCAACAAGAAAAAAATAGAAGAAAATTAAGATCCCCCTCCCTGGGGAGAAAGATCATATACGAAATTTGCCCATATATGACTATATGTAATCATACACGTCCACGACGAAAAAATACTGTTGTTTACAAATTATATGCAAATATAATCGGAGTAAATGCTTCTGATATCGCACATGATATCGACACTTAATTGAACGACATAACATCATTTTTCTCGTAGAGACATATATATATCTGACCATACATGTAACCACATATATGGACAAAAAATTCATATATGATTTTACATAATTATATATATGTACAGATATATAATTATGTATGATCATTTTTCTCCCGGGTCGTCCCTGCAATCGTCCTGTTCGATGGCGCCAGGAGTGAGAGATACTTGACTGTCACTCTTTTCTCTCGCAGAGCGCGCTTCTCGCGATCGCCTGTTCGTCGCTGGTGCTCGCGAAGCCGGCGCCGGAGCCTCCGGCTAGCTCGTACTTTCCACCCTCCGGCGGCGGCGGTGGCGGCGGCGGCTACGGCCCGCCCGCGGACCGTTACGGGCCGCCGCAGCAGAACCCGGTGATCCACAAGCACGTATACGTGCACGTGCCGCCGCCGGAAGCACCCGAGTACAAAGCGCCGAAGCATGTGCCGTTGCCGCAGCCGCCGCAGAAGCACTACAAGATAGTGTTCATCAAAGCGCCGACGCCGCCGACGCCGACCGCGCCGGCGCTGCCGCCTCTGCCACAGCCGGACGAGGAGAAAACGCTCATCTACGTGCTGGTGAAGAAACCGGAGGAAGCGCCGGACGTGGTGCTGCCGACGCAGGCGCCCACGCAGCCCAGCAAGCCTGAGGTCTACTTCATCCGCTACAAGACGCAGGTAAAAACGCTGAAGCGTAGTTCACAACACGGCCGGTAGGTAAGGAGGAATACGTTCGCAAAAAGTGAGAATACCAAAATTTACCCCTCCCCTCAATCATACTCGAATGTAAAGATAATGATCGCGACGATTGGTTAATTTCTCTTACTCTTGTTTCTTGTGAATATACATATACTACCCATCGTAGATCACTGAGAAAAGGATTCCTTCAAATTTAATAAATTTTATAAATTGGCACGCTCCAAAGAAACCATCTCGATTAATACGTACGATCGTTAGACTTTTCAACGAATGCATACCTTTATCTTAAATAAAAGATTCGTCCGAAACGAGAGATAATTTTCTTACAAATAAATTATCCGTTTCGCTCCACATATTTATCGTGACCGAACAATATTTTATTCGGTTGAAAGATATTATTTCGAATAACGGCGCTCTTTCTTGTTAAATAATAGAGATTTTCTCGAGTGAGTGACGGTAAAATTTTTACTGAAATAAATCATATTTCGTACATGTTGTTTCTATGAAATGAATTTTGGTCAATTAAATAGAAACAGCAAATCTAAAGAAATCTTTTTCTCTATGTGGTCCGCAATACGGGCGGTAGGAGTATGTTCGTCAGAAGTGAGAATAAAAAATTGGCCAATCATATTCGAACGTAAAGAGAATAATCGCGACGATGATTGGTTGATTTCTTACTCTTGCATCTAATAAACATACTCCTACCCATTGTAAACCACGTTTGAAAGGGCCTTTCTTCCGCTCGGAAGAACTTTCAAGTGACTCGCGTCGAACCCTCTTCCGCCTCGTAGTCGTCGTTTCCTCCCCGCTTCGTGCGCGGCGATTAACTCTTGCGTAAACTCTCTCGCGTCGCTCGTGGGCGCGAATTCGAGCACGCACCTGCCTTCTCGTGTTTTCCCTCTCTCTCCCTTTCTTTCTCGTGTATAATATATCTGATCGAGCGATCTTTGCGCCCGCTTGTAATACTTTTACGTAATCTGTATTGCGCCGTCTGCCCTGTTGGCAAACGCGTACAACAAATCACCGCTTTTAGAAAAGCACGTCGGTGCCAGCGAAGCTCCAACAGTCAAACGGCCAGGGGATATTTCATCGACGAAAGAATGAATGAAAAAGAAAGAGAAAGAGAGAGAGAGAGAAGAACGTGCGCTACGTATTTGGAATGTAAATTTCTAATGATAATTTCCACGGAGGCGACGCGTGTTCACGCGCGCGGATATGACATACGCGGATGTTAAGCGCATCATAAATAATGCCCGCACATTATTTATACCTCGGGACGCGTCATAACTTGTGTCAGTAATCCGTCTTCCCCTTACGGTACAACCATAAGGAAAAGGGAAGAAAATGAGAAACGATTATCCGACGGTGATAATCGTGGAAAGTTGCCATTCGAATGGACTTAGATTAACGTGCGGTGCGCGAGCGAGCTTGTCGAGATTTCTGCAACAAAAGATTATAGTATATCCTACGGTTATTACGATATCTCAAAATGATCTCTACAGAATGTCCCTCAGATAAAGTGTGCTGTGCGGAATCGATACCAGTCCGTTCGCCGGCCGCCGAGGGGAATGCTCTTTTTTTTTTTCGTGTAGCGTCGCGATTGCAACGAACTATGAAAAACTCTCTACGTAACTAGCGGTTTCCTCGAACGTCCATTCGTTACCACGTTAAATGCGCGCGCTAACGAACTCGTTGATCAAGATTAGAACGCGAGACTAGACGTCAAAATCCACTACGTCGTAATCGCGGAAAAGGTCAAGGCCGCGCTACGCGATCAACGGTATAAAATCTCGCAAGCGTGTTATACAGGGTATCTGAAACCTTTTTTGGTATCCGTAGTAGTATGCGGATAGAACGGGTGAAACTGAACAGGAAAGTCACATGCCATTTTGCAAAATACACTTAGTTAAGCCGGGAGCACCTCTCTTGTCTCTTGTCCACAATCTTGCTTTAAAACACAAGCAATAGACAATTGGCGTCTCAAAGCAAGATTGTGGACAAGAGATGCTCCCGGCTTAACTATGTGCATTTATATATATATATATATATATATAATCTTCTCTTGTTCTGCTTTGCACCTTCCCTCACACATTTCTTTTAACGCATTGCAGAAGGAGGCGCAAGGCGGCGACTACGGTCCACCAGGGCATCAGCCAGGACCCATCGACAGTTACGGAGCACCAGGGCCACAGGGTCCCGGTCCCAGTGGGCCTTACTAGCGTCGTCTCTCGTACGAATGATCGACCGTGTCTGATCTGTTATTCTGAAAACTCGGCATTTTTAGAAAAAAGAGAGAGAGAGAGAAAAAGAAGAGGAGAGACACCATTTTACGGAGGACTATTTTCTTCGATCGTTACTTCGCAACGTGACGCGAGTCCGGATATATACCCGACCGGGGACTTCATATATCATATAGGAGGAATGTCGCCTATTATTATTTTTTTCGAAGGATAGGCCGCGTGGTATTTAAAGGTACTTACGGACAGACGTGATTCGTGTACGTTGCCGAGCCTCTATTCACACGTTCGTTCCGCACTCGTACGCGTATGGTTCTCTCGAGCGACTGACCGTACACCGGAGTTGTACACACGCTGGTCTTAGTAGATTCTACTCTCGCAAAAGAAATGTAAACGAATCATTTCGCACGAGACGTCGATATCTCTTTTTGTATGTATCTTTTAAGAAAATAATTGAAAAAAATACATTTTTTTATATCAAACAACATCCAGCATAATTAACTCGCTAATGTTATCCTGCCTTTTCATACACAGACTCTTTACGCATCGCGTCGAGACGTTTTGCTCTTATCTTTCAATCGGGCGACACGTCTCGCGTCTTTCTACGTTAATGTTAACGTAGGATGCTGAGATACTCAGAAGGGGGGGAACGACATACTTATCGACGATGTTTCGTATTAACGCTGAGCGCGTACGATTGACAATTTTTAAACACCGTCAGAATTCATGCGTTCGCGCTTATCAGTTCTAAGTATGACGACATCGCACCGGGGAAATCAGTTGAAATCGTCCTATAGCCTCAATTCTATCGACCAATATACACCTGGTTTCAACACGGTTCCGGCACTTTTCTCTCATTGTGGTTCGGAAAGTAGCCGATTGTTCGATGAGAAAACTCAAATTCTGGGAGTTGATCAAAAACAAATTTTCTCGTTAGACTATTGCTGCTCTCCAATCACCGGAACAAAAAAATAAATATGAACTAATGACTGCTTTTTAGAAGAAAAGGTGATACAAAAAATGACCTCTGACATCGATACAGTAACCAAAAATTACATTTTTTTTTGTCAAATTCTGAGAGTAAGGCCATTTAAGGGGGGAAAAAAATGCTTATTCTTACCCTCTCGGGAAGATTTATTTTTTGATAACATATGTAGCGAATTCTTTTCATAATACTAATAATAACCAATGATTGAAAGTTCATAGGAAAAAAAATTAAGAGCATGAACTATACAGACGCGTTTTCGGAGCAGTTGAGAGACGGAAAATATATACATACAGAGAACGCCACATTTTGTTAACGGCAGTTTAGGAAAAAAAAATGACTATAGTGACCCATTTTAGACGATAATGAATTTTTCTAGTAACATATAAAGAAACGTGGCAAAAGGTGATTTAATGGTTGGACTGGATAGCTGCTATTGGTTGTTTTCCGAAATGTCCGAACTATATTGAAACCAGGCGTATGCACAGTGCTAAAAACAAAACAAAATACAAACAAAAAAAAATCCTGCCTATGCTTACGTGTATTATTTATTCGGTTATCTAAAAACGTGTTGCAATTCGTAAATCTATACGTGACTATCGTCGAAGATGTCAGAAACTGGTCGTATCTTTGATCGACAAATGACGGACGTTAGGCGAAAAATAGCGGTACTACCGATTATTAATATTAATAATTACCGTCAATCCAATTCGATTGCTCAATAAGCGCGCACGTCGGGATGTTTCGAGAGATCGCAAGGTATACCAGTATCTGTACGCTCTTCACTTATAAACCGCTACCGATTATGCGTTTATAATCTGTGATAAGGACTGTGCGCATGATAAAAGCCACATGGCCGCCGCAATATGAGAATAGGTCGTTGTTAGTTTTTTTTCCTCTTCTTTACGAGAATTTACGCAACTGCGAACGTATACACGGTTTGAGAATTGCCTCTCACGATACTCCGTACACTTGATGCTATATAGAACATGAATACGCAGGTATACCGAGTGACCAGTAGGACGTTGTTGAAATTTAAACCGTTACGTATTCCTTTCTTCATCTTCTTTCAAGCGTCTTCTTCACGCTTGTACGTCTCAATATTTTTCGCATATTGTATTCTTCTTCCTTGAGCATTTCTCCCGGCCTTAATTTCAGCAACGTCTTAATCATCATTTCGTATGTACAGAAGGTACCGACTAGAATCTCCCTCTCCGTCGTATTTACATCTAGAGCGATATAGTAGTTGGTAAACTGCGAAATACTGCAAATGAAAATTAGAAATCGCTATCGATAAAATAGACGCTTCTATTTCTTCGGTACGCGTAACTATGCGCGCGCGTACTTACCTGGCTGTAACAATTTGCGCTATGATTATTTCTCTTCTTCTTATTTCGCACTTAGAAAACGACGTAACGATACTTCGTGACGCGATTGCCCTAAACTTAATACTTCGGTGACTGGACGTTCGCCATTCTTATCGCGACACCTAAGTACACGTAGTTGCTCTGTTCTCTTTCAACGTATTTTTTCTCCTCTTTTTCGGAATATTGGAACGCCTGACTAGCCTGTATGATACTGCTGCGAGTATCATGAGCTACTATTCATCCTTATCGCTAAGCAAAATGACACGCGTAAAAACGCGTGACTGTTATTGTGCACTATTCGAAAATTCAAAGGATAACACCGCAACCAGTACAATAGAACTTCAAAACAAACTTAGCTAAATACTACTGGGTATTCAAAAAAAAATTACTGTACAAGAATAACGAGATATTTGGAATTGTCTTATCACGTGTCGCTGGATTTTTTTTTTTTTTTCGAATATAGGTGCTGTGAAATTGAGACTGAGAAACGTCCAAGTATACAAGCCCACGTATACACACACGTACACATATACGCACACAATTCCCGACCAGCGGAATTTCCTCGCGAAAGAACGCGTCAGAGTTTGTGAATCCTCAGTTGTACATTACTCTTACTCACTCTCACTCACACATACACACACACATACAGAATACAACCATTCCATCAATACCATATTTCGTGTGAGCGACGGACGTCACTCAAGGATCTTCACTCTCGACTCGTAATTGCCAAAATATCCGATAATAACAATCGAAAGGTCATTGACAAAGATACCGTATACAATGGCATTTTTGTCGAGAAAAAAAATAATGCTTCAAAGAATTCATAACTGATACGAAATGCGATAATAGTGACCGTACGATGTTCCGGTATATATATTATCTCCTGTTAGATATGCGTTATCACATTCTTTCCGACGACGAAGACTATGAGTAACGCAACACTGTATAACCAATGTCCGTCCTTTTTCGCAATTATACGTCCTTCTTGGATATCGTTTCGCAAGCGAGCGACGCAACAGGGCAATGCTTCAATAATAATATCGGCGCAAAAGAGAGAGATCATATCGCCTTATTCTTCGTGCGACCGACGCCCCGCGTGTCTGTGGCCCAGCAGCCGTTTGATGAACGGCGCGAGCAACGGATAAGAAAGGAAGAACACATGTCCGAGGTAATACAAACTGGCGTGTACGTAGTTGTAACGCGGGTAAGAGAGCAGTACGAACGCCAAGAGGACGTATCCCATGGTGATGAAGGTGTAAAGCTTCAAAAAGATCCAGGCGAGAACACGCGCCTCCCAGCGGGTCTTCAGCATCGTTTGTACTTTCTCGCTGTTCTTCAACACTGGTCCGATCTAGAAGGAACAGCAAACGTGGAACAGGCATTTAGAAGGCGCAGCGCTAATTTTTTTCTTTTATATACCAGGTGACACACTTACGTCTCGCTCGAAGTATGTCACGACGAACTCCATGAAGAAACAGTGATAATATCCAGAGTGGAGACCATGCCATAGAGCGAGAAAGAGCAATGTCACTATCTGGCTGTATATTTTTGATCCTAGAAATTTCACCCTCTTGTAGATATACTCCGCGCACCAGTTATTAGTGTTGGTGTTAAATGAGAGAATGTAATGGTGCATCTGCGTGGCAGTTTCGAACGTCCGTAGCTTCACGTTCGCGCAACCATCCCACTTTATACGACCCTCGTCGTCCTTCCCGTTGTAGGTTAGACCGAAAGTGATGCACACCTGAAATAACCGATAAAACGTCATTTTTATCGCGTACTGCGTATAATTAGAAAAAAAGATTTTCTCTTAATTTTTCTGCGAATTTTCTCGGTTTCTTTCCCGCGAGTGAGAAAAATTCGTAATTATTGCTTAACGTATAATTTCATTGAAATTCTCCACCCTTAGGAAAGAAACCGAAAGAATCGGAAGATTTGGAAAAAAAAACCTCGATTTTTTCCGAGTTTTCAAAACTACAGTATTACGAGTGACAACAGAATCAAGAATACACAGTTTGATGTAAATGTATCTCTTTTGACCATACACTTACCCCTTCCGTGATCAGCCAGCAGCTGACGTATTTATAAAGATTAATCCGACCCCAGAGGCCGACGAGCAATAATTTCTTGATTAAGTTTTTCTTCTGGAACGCCGGCTCAAAGAGATATTGATCGGAAACGTAGAGCGTCCCGATTTGAAACACCGCCACGTACACGAATCCGATGAGAGCTCGCGACAATCCCGCCCACACGCAATCCGGCAGTTTGACGGCACCGGTTTGTGGATCCTGAAATACGAAGCGTGCCAGCCACTTGTCGAAATAGATTCGTCTTTTCTTGCGCGGTTTATAATTAAAAGTAGGCCCCCCGGCTTCCCGACCGAGCGAGGCACCATCGGCCAGACAACGTACACGTTCTGTCAGTTGACCGTCGACGAAGTCCAAGTAACGTCGCATACTGAACTGCGGCCCGATCAGGAATGCGCCCGGAAAGTAAGCGTACGCCGCGATCTCTAACAGGGACGGCCGTTCCTTCAAGACCACTCGTTTCTGGCTGTCGGACAACTCTTCCTGCAACATGAATCGCAATAGTTACGTCGAAATGAACGTGCACAGGAAATACATAGGAAAAGAGATAGGGAAGAAATAGCGTTCATACGTCACGTTTCTGACCATCCCACAAGTTAAACGTGAGTCCTATTAGTCTGAGTGTCAACACGCATTGTGGCATTGTCCATTTGATGTCGTAATCTTCAGTGCTGGTGGTGTAGTAACCTGCGTGAGATAATTACTTCGTTCGAAGTGACTTTATGCGTAGAAAAAAAGAGCACTGGATTCAGGTGAATAATTACTCCAATATTCCTCAGCAAATTTTCACCTGGATCAAGTAAGATATCGATTTGATTCGAGTAAAATACTTTCCAAGCAAATTATCCAAATATTTTCTTAATCCAAATAAAAATTTGCTAAAGAGTATTCGAATGATTATTTACTCGAATCTAGCATCTTTTTCCGTGCAACTTAACATTATCGATAAAGAAGAAACCATGAAAGTAGTTTGAGGGAAAAAACAGATATTAGCTCTATGATAAAAACAATCAAGAGTGGAAAAAGTATTATCTTGATAATATTATAACGACCAACTTTAAAAAATATATATTTCTTATGGCACCCTTTCTCCTTGGCGATAAAGTCATAACAACATTCGACAAATATCGAGTTAGCATCGCAAGTTTTTGGTTCTATATATTATCGCTTTACCGTAAAGTAGATACGTCATGTTGAACAATAATGTTATTATGACGGATAGTCCGGTGCTTCCGAGGATCGTTAAAATGAGATACGTCGCACATACCGCCGTCGATGAATGGAGTATGTTCAGGTCTGCGAAACAATTACAGTTAGAGTTAACCGTTGAATAAATTAGCATACGCGAGTTCCTTATTTTTTTTCTGTATAAATATTAAGACAATGGTCCCGTCCAATTACCGTAATTCCAGTAACCAATTGAGAGACCACAAGCGATGAAAAACATATGCTGCCGAATGGGATCTTTACCATAGAGGGTGTATCTATGAAGAAGCGCAACAGGGAATCCTGGAAACAAAAAAGTTCACTTGCTGTTCTTTACGTATTTACAGCTGTATTATAGATCAGCATCAGCTTCGGCTGAGCTTTGGAAAGCTCTCGAATATGCTTATCATTTTCTTTTCTCTTGCTCATATTTATTGTTTTCGTCGAACGCTCTTAGAATGTCGAGCGCTAGAGCAAAAATAAACGTTATTACCTATCTATTTGTGTCTACATGGAACTCCAATAACGCCTTCCATTTCCGGCTTAAAATGCATTAAATGCAAATATGCAGTAAACGGCATATATATGCATTCACCGTGTACGTTACCGTTGCATTTGATGCGACTGAGTTGCCGATTCTTTCCAAAACTGCCAGTCATGATAAAAAAATTATATATATGCGATGTGCCCGATACTGAATACCTTACTTAACTTCAGAAATGAATGGCATTATTAGAATCACATACATTATCATAGCTAAATCATGTTAATTATTTCAGTAACGGACGTATCGCAATCTTTCGCGTGTAGAGATGGTCTGTTCTTTTCAACTGAACTGGCTGGCCTAGTTCAAGAAATTTTACGCACAATGAAGCGTGAGAATCTCGTACGTACGCTTCATACATCTCCAATGTATATGTAAATTTCCTGGACTAGTTTGTGTAATTTCTTGAACTGGCGCAGTCAGTTCGGTTAAAAAGAACTAAGGATGTCTGTCGCTAAGTGGGATATCCGTTACATACTTGTGGTTTACGTCAATATGAGAAAAATATAGTTCCCTATCATTTTGCAAACGATCATGTAAAATTTTCAATTACTGCGATCATTGAAAATAGATACGTAGTATAAGAGGTTTCTTACAAATTAACTTAAAAATTTGCGTGATTGTTCGCAAGATGATAGGGGACTTTGTTTCTTAACATGATTTAAATTACAAGTGTATGACAGATATCTAACTTAGAGGCGAACGTTTTGTATAGATAAGAGTTTTAAATAAAAAGTCAATATCAAGTTCACACACATGCGATTTGATTCACAAGCGCTCTCATCTATCTCGCATTTATATAACGATTCTAAAATGGCTCGAGTCCGAATTTCAAGTTAAGACCTCTTAACACATTGCATGCGGGTATATTTCGCCGCGGACTTACCGCGTGGTACTAGCGGGAGTTTGGTATTCAGTAAAATATTCAATTGAGCCAAGTAACTCGACAAACTAAATTTCTAAAAAGAAACAATGGAAATCGTTGCCTAGCAACACAAACACAAACACCGTACACACTTACAATGCCCATCGTATTTATACGATACCCGCTCTCCAGCGCAAATCTACTAAATACGTACTTTTATGTGACCCGCGCTCTAGTGACAGACTGCAGAAAACCTCAAAAGTACGTTTCCCGCATGCAATGTGTTAAATTGAATACATTAAGAAAGTGAACATTTTAATAAAGAAGCCGAACAAATTGTTTGTTACGATTAAGTTATTTCACAGATATTATTTTTTACGCATGTGGGATGAATTTACGTAAGTAAATGTTACGTTCATGTTGTATTTATGCAAATGAGCTCAAAATATCCTAACATCAAATGAATCTTTGGAACCGTTGCCCCCATTAAGCAAGAAATAAGCAGTAAATCTCTTGGAACATTGATTTTATATAAATATTACAAATATTTCGACGTAATATTTTATTAAACATCTTTAAACTGTTACTTGATAATATAATATTACTAAATATTAAAATAATCATAATGTGTAGAAATATTATTTTTAATGTTTGGGTCAAATATTGGTATACAATGACATTGTATACGGCATCAAGAACCGCATATTTGAAAATGTTACAAAACGTCATTATAATAACGTTTCGTTAATGATTTCTTGTTCACTGGGATTTTGTCTCTTATCATTTTCTGTATCTGTTGAACATCGTAAAAAAACCACATCGTAAACGATAAAGTTGCACTTCCTGAAAGTGTTATCAGAGATCGGAGAGAGAGAATATCGCGATATATAAAGAGAAATAATGTTAGCTAATGCCAGATAAGAAAATATTACTCGTATTTCATTATTAACCACATTAATCCGTTACTTCAGCGGAAGACGGTAATACTCGTTTATAATACACGCTCAGATTACCAAAACTAAATTTTGCGCGGTCATGCAAAGATTCGATCTAATTAACTCGAGACTATATTATGTCTGTCTGACTTGATAGCCAAATATTGCAAAACTTACGCGATAGCACGTGTACGATCGTAAAAATAAACATATACACGGTGCGTCATAATTTTTATGTTACGTACACGACACATAGGCACGTGTGCTTTTTGCACGCGCGCTTCTTGCTCTTCGCGCTTGCCTTTGCGTTTCCTTGTTTTTATATCAATATGATAATGCAGCATAATCACGCGTTGCGGAATAGGAAAACAAGTAGTTTGTCATGCTGTCGGCGATGTCAAACGAATCACCGTATGTACTCTCGCGCGAGATGAGATGCGATTTCCAACTCTTGTGCTACTTCATCGATACGGCGATGACGCTAATATAATCGTGTTTCCTGAGATCAGCATTATATATTGTTTACGGTATGATACAAACAGTGACGACGGAGCAGCAGTCGCTGACGTTGTCGAGTAAAGCATAATCATACATTAATGATCGGACGCGTGTGTAAGTTTGCAGCGGTGAATCCATACCATTATGGATCAGTGTATTAGCTACGGGCGCGTTGTGTATCGTGCAAGGGAAGGAGGAAGAGGGACGAGAGAAAAATGACTATACACCGGACGATAGAGTTGGCACGATTATAATCGAGATTTCGATTCGCTTTGGCGACTCAACACAATCGTCTTGAAATAATTACGATTTCTAAAACGGGATCGCAAGCGCGCGCGTCTGCGACCGTCAGGTCGAATTTGACGATCCTGCAATCTCTTGTCTATCTCATTGATGTAATATTTGCTACAACGATCGAGTATTTGTGTAACGCGATATGATGCGTTCTATTGACTTATGATAGATACTCGCAAAACTGCATATGGACCGAACTCCACGTTACTCCTACTTAATTCGTTCTTCTTAACGCTTTCCGCATTTTTGCGCACTTAGATTTTTCCTCCTTCTTTAATACATTGCATGCATATATTTCGCCGCGGACTTACGCGTGTAGCGGGCGTTTCTCCGTGAATTTCACGGGAGTTTGGTATTCAGTAAAATATTCAATTAAACCAAGTAACTCGACAAACTAAACTTCTAAAAAGAAACAATGGAAATCGTTGCTTAGCAACACACATGAACACCGTATACACAATGCCCATCATATTTATACGATACCCGCTCTCCAGCACAAATCTACTAAATACGTACTTTTACGTGATCCGCGCTCTAGTGACACTGTCAGTGCAAAAAACGTCAAAGTACGTTTCCCGCATGCAATGTGTTAAAAAAAAAAAAAAGGAAAAACACGATACTTTTCTGTATTCTACACTGAAAAAAGGAGATTTAGAAATTTATTTGTGAGGTATAAAGTTTATTTAACAAAAATAAACGTTTACTTAAATACGGCGGAATGAAATTTTATTCCTGGCAAATAAATAACCAATTAATAAGAAAGCTTAAGTATATTTCACATAAATATATATTTCGTCGATACAGTTAAGTTTTTCTAAGCGATAAATATCGAAGAAAATGTCACGAGGGATATTTCCTTCGCAAAATTTCAATTTTTTTTTTTTCAGTGTAAAAGGAGCTCGTGTTCGTAAAGATTATTTCAGAAAACTTATAATTCNATTGGGGGGGGGGGGGGGATTGGCCTTGTAAATATATTCCAAGTCATAATCGCATACCAATGGATATGTATTTATTGGTCTATATTTTGAACATTCATTTTTATCGATAAAAGTCTCTTAAGTGTGGTTTCTTAACTAATCAGATTCCTAAGTCACTTTTATCGATAAAAGCGAGGATATAAGTCATTACTTTCAATCAGTTCTTAGATCAATGTCGAAATCGAAAGTACCGAGACATCAACCAGATTCTTTCCGAGTCGCCAAATACAGGAGGTCGGTTGTGTATCTCAAAATATGGTGAAAATGATAAAAACGAGCATTTCTTTAATCAAGGAGTCGATTGTGCATGCGAAAACGAAATGAGAATTACAAATATTCGAATAAATTCGCTCACTTTTGTAATTTTCACTTCGGTGAAAAGCAAAAAATTCGATATGTTTCAAAATGAGAAAATTTACAGTTTTTCACGAGTTCACGCTGGAGAAGATTCACGACCACCTGCGAGTTGATCGCGAATCTTCTCCTGTAGCGTGAATTCGTGAAAAAGGTAAATTTTCTGTTTGAAAACATATGGAATTTTCACGCTTCCGCCCTAGGGAAAAATTACATGATCGATACCCAGTTTTGTGATACACAATCGATCTCCAGGTAACTATCACGGCGATGAAAATGCGATAAACCTCACGTGAGATCGCTCGTGTAACTCATGCGAGATAGCTCGTGTAACTTCATATCGAAAGATATCAACCGGTATAATAGGGATACATCCACTTGTATATACATCCAATTTCGCACATATTTATCTACACGAGATGAAAATACTATGAGGCGGAGGAAAGTGACACACACACACACAATCGACCATTCCTATCGATCTCGATCGAATTGCCAAGGAAGCAAACTTCACGGATGAGCGGTCGCGGCAACCTTCGACCGACTTCACGCGGGACTCTCATGACAAGGCATCATTACGAGATGACGAGATAACGCCGCAAAAACACATCACTTCCCGCATAAGACACATATCTCTTCGGATACCCGGACATTCGTCGTATATCACATGGCGTATGAAATAACAGATCTCTCTCGTCCCGTCGCGAAACGTTGCACACCGATCTCGCGACAACGACGGATGAAATGGGGAGGAAACGGAAGAGATACGGGGGAACGCGGAAACTGGATGTTCACTTACCCAACAGGATCGAGACGAGGAGACGTAGAGCGGCCTCCGGGGCGCCCAGGAGCGTCGACAATTTCGCGAGCCCGCCCGGGCTGTACGCCACATGACTGCTGTCCATGGCCGATGACGATGCGTGCCACGTGCGTGTCGCAGCGAGTCTCGCACGACTGTCTGTCCGTTACAACCGCCACATGTAATCCCCACGTTCGCGTGGGAGACCTCGTGCGGCTCACTCCGTCTCTCTTTCTCTCTCTCTGTCTTATTGCAGCGTGGCGTAACAGACACCGATTATTCGCTGGATGCGAGTCAACGTGCGACTAGCTCGCTATCGAGCTCGCGACTGCCGTACGAGAACGGCCAGCCGCCGCCGTTGTCGTTGCCGTCGCGTCCGCCGTCGTCGTCGCGCCGGTCGTCGTCGTCTCGGTTGTTGTCTCGGCCGTTGTCGCCGCCGCCGTCGTCGACGTCGCCGTCGCTGCTGCCGACGCCGTCGCCGCGGCTCTAGTCGCGCTCGCCACTGCAAATGAGCCTCGCTGTGGTCGTCCAACCACCATCACCAACCGCCGCGGCGGACTTTCTGTTGAACTGACCTCACTGTCGCCGCCGTCGTAGGCGTGCGCGCGGGGTAACAACGACGCGGCGCCGCGGGAACGATGGGCGACGCGACCGTAGAGGAGGATAACATCGCCATCTTCTATGTAAATCGAATTAGGACATTGGACGACCGAAGGAGATCCCGCGCGCGCGTCGTTTTTTCTCTCTCCCTCTCGATTGTTTCGAAACGATGCAGAGAGGCGAAGAGAGGGGAGGGAGGGGGATAGAGAGAGAAACAGAGCGGGAAAGGGAGGGAAGGCCGACCGTTTGATCGCGCGTTTCTTCGCCCCCTCTCGTAACGAGCCAAGTGGGACAACCGGGAACAACTGAGCGAGGCCGACGTAGAGACCGACGTGTACAGACGCTCAGGGCGGCAAGGGCGGGTCGGCCGAGCCGTCGGAAACTAGCGTCGCGTCGCGCGGCTTACTTTATCCCGGACGATCGATCGATCGCGCGCGCGCGCGGGAATCGAGACAGCGAATTGAAACGCGCGCGCCTGCGCAATGGCGGCTATTGGCCGACGGACAAGGTCAAGTACGAGGTTGCCTTTTTATACGCGTCCATGAGTATCTTGAGGCACACACAGGTATGAATACAATCGGATATCGGAGCCACGTCGGAAACTTTGATCTTGGAGCGATTTTGCGCGTCGGCGAATCGCACTCCGTGAATTACAGGTGTGAAATCGCGGGTGAAGTAAGTTCGAGGCGATATATCGAGGGGAGAGTTTAACGTCCCGCGCTGTGCTTAACCGACGCTTTCTCCGCGGGAACTCAAGCACGGCATGCGCACATGGGCATTTCTAATCACTTTCGCTCTTACTCTTGCCCCCGTCGCCCGACTGTCCGGGTGAAATCGCGCGGCAAAATCGCCCGACCGGGTGAAACTGACCAGAATATCACCCCGAGCCCATAAATAAGTCTTAAGGATGTTCTATGAATATCGTATCTCGCGCGGCACAGACTTCCAAGGGACGTCTTAAAGACATCCTGCGTCCTAGTCCACATTAGTTGCTTCAAGCCCTAAACCTTGATAACAAAAATTGGATGTATTATATTTTGCTGCGCTTATACGGGTGTCCCCGCGTGGTATCGAATAAACGTACACGGTCGGTGGCGAGCCTGTTACTTCGCGCGTATATTTGGCTCGAGATACGACCGTGTCTCTTGATCCTGTAGCGGTCACACAACCTTCTCCTAGCCATGGTCACCGTTGCTTGACTTCGATAATCGAACAGGAATTTCCAGTGCCAATAAACTCTGAGGAAATTTCATGGATTATGCTTGTAAAATCGAACCGGATTTGCTTATACACTAGTGGCATACTTCGTTAGCCGGCGTTAAGCCAGCTGTACACGATATGGCAAATGTAGGCGAATGTTGGCAATTATTGTATATAATTATGTAAAATATATTATTTATGTTATATTATGTTATATTATTGACACATGTAACATCATCGTGTATGTTATATTCTCCCAATATACGTGATCGATATAAATTGCTAACGTTCGCCAACATTTGCCACATTGGCTTTGTACTGGCCATTGTTGGCTATCGTTGGCCAATGTTGAGCCAATGTAACGCTAATGAAGTGTGTTACTGAGGTAATATATTCTTATATCGATCAAAAGTTGTAATGGCATATTTGTTGGCGAGTATTGGAGACAATGCAACAATATCTAACATCGACAGATATTGATATAATATACACTATATATATGGATATATTCTGTACATAGTTACATATGAAGAATATATGGATATATTCTGTACATAATTACATATGAAGAATTTTTTAACGGACGAATATATGCGTGTCCGAGATACGATATACGAGAAATGTATAAGTTTTCAGAATATATCCACAGTATGTTCAGTATGAAAATAATATATGTAAATGATATTACTTGTGTTGTCTGAGCTACCCACCGTAGATGATCGATAATAGGAGGACGGGGGGTGAGAGGAGGTGCGTGCTCGCAGATCGAGTCGCATTGATCATAAATTCCGTCTTATTTGTGATCTCGCGAAATAAACTTGAGTAACATCATCATCATCATATATTTATGTGTAGCGTAGCATTGCGGGTATGCACGCACGTGTGCGCCACGTGCGAGATCGCGGAGGAGCCCGCGAATTGCACCCCCCTTGTAAAACGCGTAACTATCACAGAATAAATATGGTCGGAAAACCCGCGAAGATTCGGTAACCCGCGAGATCGCCATTTCACCAAGCACCGACTCTTATACGCACACAGCTTTCGTTTGCTCGCAGGTACATACGCGCGCACACACATACACACATTAGCGCACACCTCAGCACGCACACACACCCGGACACGCGTCCTTCTTTCCTTCCTTCCTTCCTTTTTTCATACGATTGCCGCTTTGGTTCGCTTTGGCACACTTAGAGCATTATCGGAACTCGACATAGATTCACACTTTTCTGGCTTTACGTCTCCCTCGTAAAATATATACGCGCATAATTATCGCCGAATATAATGCTTGGAAGAAGCAAGTAAGCAGAGATCCGCATCGGTTGTCGCATCGCGCGCGCGTTATGGAGCATTTACGAAAACAAGTAAAAACCTCGTGAAAACAATATCGTGAAGAGAAAAGCAAACACCGTAAAAACGATATCACAGGGGAAGTCGTGCTTAGAGTCTTTTTGCTTCTAGACGTCGCAGATTGTGCGTTTGTGCAACGCGTCATCCCACGAGAGCGGAAGATAAATCGGAAATCTCTCTCTCTCTCTCTCTCTCTCTCGGCACGATTACCTAATTACAAGAACAACATATACATACGTGCAGCTCTCTTCTTGTCTCGGATATCCTGTATCGTATTTACATGCACACGTGTTTACGCGTTTGATATCTAAATCAATAACAGTTATCTTAGTGTTATTTTATTAGAGCGAGTAACGACCGTAGAGAACAACCATAGAACTCACAACCACGTACTACTTATCGAACCATTATACGTCATTATGAGCGTGTATTTGAAGATCAGAGTAGGAACTTGAACCAAGCAAGTTTTAATTAAAGACACGATGTCACGGTGGTTTTCCCTTGTAAGAAAATATATATATATATATGTGTGTATATTTACGTATTTGGATTTTTCTTACGCTCTCGTGACGTAACAGCCACTTGTAACTTAAAGTTTACATTTTAACGGAATGTGTACAAATTTCTTTCTCTCGGCTGGCTCAACGAGACACATGTTTTTCTTCTATACGGGCAATCACCGGCAAAACTACGGGAAAGTGTGTGCGTGATAGCGTGATTGATCGAACACGCGCTAGTCAAACGTGAATGTATGCGTTGCGTATACCTGTACTTTGCGGAAGAAGAGGAGCCACGGAGTGTGTTCATTTAATGTCCTTTTGATGTTTATCTGAAGAAGTTTCCCGGAAGTTTCAGAATTTAGAAATAAATGTTCAAGATGTCGTGCGGTCAGTCACAAACAAAGTTGCAGCACCTTTCTTCTCGTAAGTTTCGAAACGCATCCCGTGTCCAGTAGGAAAATTGGTTTTTCATTTAATTCTCGGAGAATACATTTTCCTATTGAATATGAGATGTATTGTGAAACACATCGGAAGAAAAATGTTGCAACCTTCTTCTTGTGACCATACATTGTCGTAAGTCACAAATTAATATTTTTATGACTGGAAAAAATTAATATTTAATATTAATTAATATTTATTATTAATATTTCTGTGATTGAAAGAAGAAAGAACTAGCTTTTGCAGATTAGCTTGGAGAATTTTTAGATGTAGTTTTTAGATGTATGATTGGAAACTCGAAGAAAAATTAATGCTATATCTCTCGTTTCTTTCTAAAGTACAGATATATATTTGTGCATATACGCATATTTCATCGAATATAAGTATATGCACTATTCTGTCCTTCTGTCTCATCGTCGTTCATTACATTCGTCGTGTATTTGCGGACGAGAAACGTCACGTTTTCGAGACAAAAGGCTGTTTCGATACACATCTCAACTTTATAGTTTCTTATCTTAAATATAGGCATTATCTTTCTTTCTCTATTCATATTCATCAAATATACGCAAGTACACAGGTAAACGTATTTGATTCTTCTTCTTATATACTATAGGTACGCGAACGTGCGCGATAAATACTTTCTTTATACGTGGTCTTTGATTCGTGTTAATTATGTAAAGCGTCATTTAGGAAGCGGAAATTGACTTTCGCCCCGTGATTGTGCCGTTTTCACTATAGCTTTTGACATTTTGATTCTTTATATATTCCTTGGCCTTTCCCCTTCCTCTCCTTCCAAATTCAAAAAATAGTCCCGTTTATTCAAAATCTTCCATAAAACATTAATCAACCGAACTTTTTTAACGAAGAATATGGAATCCGAATGATGATTGTACCAGCGCGTAAGATACTTATGCAATCATTCTCTCGCTGCTTTAATCTACTGTATTCATTTTGATTTTGTCCTCATTGCGAAACAATACGTTGAACTCCTTAAAACTTGCTTGTGTTGTGCAACTAGATAATCTTAAGTGCAGAGAGTTTTACGTTCGTAAAAGTATTCTAAAAATGAATAACGTCTTTCTCTTGCCCTGTTTTTCTTGTAAGAGATCAAATGTAATGCGCGTGGAAAATGTAAGCAAGACGCGACTAGAAATTTAAGCAAAATCAGGCATGGAGGCGGTTCAGTTGTCAAAAATAATGAAAAGCGTGAGCTTCATTCTTGAAAAAGTAAGAAAATAGTGAATCTGCCTTAAAAAAAAAAGAAGTGAATAAAAAGGAAGTCTTTTTTCAAATAATTTGTACGTTAAAGAATAAATTATCCGTTATACCATTCTTCTGAAAGATTAAAAACATTCACCTTATAATGGAAGTCAGACAGATCGTGGACAGTCCATTTCACTACGTAATTTGAAGAAAATATAATCAGTTGTGCTGATGCCGGTTAGTCTGCTTTTCTAATAAACCTGATAATAATAGCTTAAAAATAAAATCATGTGCTTTCTGTACGTAATTTTCCTTCATATGAGTTCTCTTTATGAACATTGTGTTTTCAAAATCTCACCGTTACTTTTTATTTCCTTTGAATTTCTTGCTTTGTCTTTAAAGAAGCTATAGTTACTGAACACGTGATTTCTTGTGATCGAGTTTTCCTGAAAGAGCTCCAATAGAGTAGGAAGACAAAAAAAGTGATAAAAGCGAGTTTTTTCTGTGATGTGAAAAAACTGATGTTTCTAAATAAGTGAAAAAACCGATAGGAAAATTGAATCGCTCCAATGCCTGTTTAGATAAAACGTGACACCACGCGACGCGACGCCAACTCATCGATAGTAATTTCATTCGTCCTGCGCGAATGTTTGAACAAATATGTATCTCTTAATCTCTTTCGACGTTCAATTATATTAGTCCCTTATTAAGAGAAAATACAAACATTGTGTGTACGTGTGTGTAGGTGTACGTACGTTATATGTCATGTACATACACATATACATATATATTTATATATCTTCGTTTATAAACCATTTGTCTGTCGTTTTTTTTTCTTTAAAAATATAATGAGATTTTAGCTCACGCGCGTTCTATACGTTAACGATCTACTCACAATTATCTCTAATCACAAGACTACTACTCTTTAAAATTCACGCATTCCGTAACTACGGAAGTCCCCACCCCCTGTTAATTCCGCTCCCGGAATTTCATTCGAGAGGCGGGAACTCTGCATTCGCTATATATTTCATATCTAATAATAATAATTATTATATCGCAAGTTTTTTCAATAATCAGATTGGTACGTTAAAATTCTCTCTAACGATGTGCGTCGCAGAAAAATCAATTAGCCACTTTCACTTTATACGTGTATATATATATATATATACACATACCGATCCCTAAGCTCATTGCAGACGCAAATTGCTGAATTTGCGTGTGATAAACATCGATCTGGGTCACTCGGTTAAGTGGCGGAACGAGCAATCGCGTATCTATCGCCGATCTTCGGATTTCTCGCTCGTGAGCCGCGAATCCTATATTGTTTTCACTGCTTCCTCAATTATATCGTAACAAGCGTGCGTTCGAGACAAATTTCCAACGATGTGGTGCGTGGTGACGTTCGAAGGAAAAAAACGGTTTAACATAACTACATATTCCTCGGGTCGCTGACACAGAACCCAGTATCATTCTCTGTAAATTCGCGTGTCCCGCGCAGGAGTAGCGATTCTACACGGATCTTTTTTCACTCGGATCTAATTTCTCTCACGAAGAACAACGCAGTGGTAAACAACACCTAACGAATGTGTAGTCTCGAGTGTACATACACACACACACATTTATTTCGAAACCTGTTCTCGCCCTCGGTGTCAACAGGACGTCTTCGTAACGTGAAAAACCTATTTGTCAATACACGCTACACGATGTAGGATAACCACTACTCTCCTTAGAACCGGTTTTCGAATAGTTTTAGTACGGCCGTCACTTTCCACGTCGCAGTCGTGATTCCTTCGTGTATTTGAACGGTGCATTCTGTCACAGAATAAAATCCTGCTCTGTCCGGGCGACCTTTTTCTCGGTAGAAACAATGTTTTCCGCACGCAAGCCGGGTATAAAATTCTCGTTTGAGAGCGCGTTTGAAACAATTATACGTATCGAATAGACACTCCGGGCCTCGGAGTAGGTCGGTGTCGAGAGAAAACCCCGGTTTGCCATCGGTATCATTACGTACTATTACCCTACTTTCGCGCATCCTTCATCTCCGAGCGGACGTCACCGATCTTGGCTACTAGTCAATCTTAATTAATTTTCGATTTAAATTAATTCCCCTCCCGTGTGTGTGTACTCGTCTCTTCTGAACTCGCGCCATACTTTCGATCGAGATCTGGCTGACTGACTTACGACTAACTGGAGGAGAGACATCGCGGTCCTCGTCCCGGCGACTTACAAGCCGGACTCCGTGCTGGCGGGAATCAGGTTTGCGGGCGCCGTGGTGATCGTCATCGTCGTCGCGTTTAGCAGTATCGTCGTCGAGTTGCCGACGCAATACGGCATTATCTTGCCGTGGGAGCAGGAGCCGGAGGTGCTGCTGTTGATGATGATCAGTAGCAGGCCCGAGATGGCGGCGAGGATACCAGCGGTCATCAAGCCGAGCGCCGGAAGCTTTTTCGCTGACAAGACGGGCCCTTCCTCGAGCTTGAGATAGCACAGACCGGGGAGGATGTAGGCGAGCGGCACGGCGGCGAGGATACCGTTTAACTCGAGCACGACGCCCAGGCAGTCCGTTAACATCGAGATCAGGTAAGCCACGGATACTATCGTTAGAGTGATCACCAGATACTTGCGATCCGAGTTAGGTATGTACGCCTCGTGTCCCTCCAGCTCGTCCGTGCCTTTGATCGCCGTCATGATCACCTGGAGAAGCGGCAGTTAGTGCTCGGGGGGTTCTCGGTTTAGCCGCTCGGGACGTGTGAAGGGGAAAGAAGGGAAAGCGCGAAACGGAGAGAGAGATTACCTCGCGTGTGACGAAGCACTCGATCGGAAACGTGAGTAATATCGTGCCGCTGAACATGACCCTGGCGAAGTTCATCAGGTCGTCGTTCCAGCAGTAATTCTCCATGAGATCGCCCTGGACGTAGGACGTGAAGGTGGCGTAGCCGACGATCCCGAAGGCCGCGGCGATCAGGAAGGACGTGAAGAGGGACCAATGCGTCACCACGTCCCACTTTTGTTGCGTCGCTCTCTCGATCGAGCCGTAAATCAGGAAGGTATTGTGGTGGCACATGAACGCGAACGCCATTATACCGATCGCCGGAACGACCCCGGGGAAATTGGCGAACCTCCAGCTATCGGTCCGACTGGGGCTGCAATCAATCATGTCCGCGATTACGTAAGCTGTGCCGTTCAGTTATTATTGTTATTTGTCTGACTGACGCGTCCACGATCAATCCTACGCGGGACCTCCGGCAGATTGTAACGTGGTCTCGCGTTTTGCGGAATAATGAGGTGAAGGGAAAATCCCTCAGGTAGATTAGAAAATCACGATGACGTCGAAATGACGAGAGAGATGACTGTGAAAACTTATAATGAGAGAACATTTATTTATTTATTTCGGTGATATTTATGGGATTACGTGACGAAATCTTACATATTTGTGATACTGCAATTATGTGGGTATATTTGAGAAAATACATGTAGAAATATAATCCTTTAAATAAAATTTTGGTAACTGCGCAATTAATTCAAATCATTTCAAAATAATATTCGTGTTAATATAGTATAGGCAAAATAGTAGCGACATGGTAAATCATCTTGGCGAGATATTTACAAAATTAAATTTAGAAGGAAATTACCCATTGATTATAATAAATAATAAATAATAAATATTGTAGGTTTTTCTATTGCTTTTAAATGTTGAAATAATGTATAATGATAATCCCCCAAAAATATCCCAAATTAGATTTGTCTAATTGTGAGCAAATATCGTATTGAAATTTTATTCAGACAAAACCATTGCGTTATATAATATGAATCAAACGCAATTATTACAAAATTTTTCGCCAATTCATGCTATTATGATGATGCCAATGAGAAAGCTAATATTGAAACGATGTCGAAACGTCGTGTTGGATGTTGAAATTAGCTCAATAGCGCTGGCAAGGATAAAAAAACTCGACGTTCGTTTGAGTTTCGAATTATTTTCGAGTTGCTTTTTATAAATTGACATGAATGATAGATAGCCACTTCTATTACTGTTTTACTCAATTTTACTGCTGTAATTCCTGTTTACTGCTGCAACATCCATTTATACGTGAAATTTCGATTCGAGATCGAAATGATTTCAATATGATACTTTTGATCCGATATCGAAATTACTCATCGATTCGATATAGTTTTGACGTTGATTCGCGGAGTCATTTTTTACTCGGAAGAACTAAAAAATTGATGAATTTCTGTAGATTCTTCAAAGTTTCACAGCTCCTACATTAATCGGCAATTAGGAAATTTATCTACGATCGAACCATACGCGCCAATAAAACATTTTCATCGCGATATGTTGAATTCACGCTGTTTTAAATGTTAAAAGTTCGAAATTTAGCTGCTTTTGATGCAAAGAATTGCTCAAAATCAGCTGATTTCGATGTTGAAAATTTCGTGAAACCGTGCCCATCCCTGAATTTCGCATCGACGTCGGATTTCTACCTCTTTTTGATCGGCCAAATTGCGATGTCATTTCGATATTATTTCGACTTCTTACTTCTCACCAGGTATTGTGCGATATTTCCTATCGGAGTTGCCCGCATAAGTGAAATATAATAGTAATTCCTCGGGAAGCACTCACACTACAGCGGACATGGTGTCCATCCGAATGAAGATCGCGAATAGGATGAATGCGACGCAGACCAGCGATAGGAAGGAGATCTTCGCTAACCGCGCTACGTTTCTATAGAGACAAAGCGGAATGGTGACGCCGAAGGTCGCCAACAGGATGACGACTTGTCGGTGCGCCAGGATATTCGTCTCCTGCATGCCCGTCACTCTTATCAGGACCTTGGTCACGGTGTCGCCGACAACGACGTTGTAAGAGACCATGGCTGCAAAATAAAAACGTATCGCGCGACATCATACGTCTGTTCGTTCACAAACGGAAAATGAAAAGCAATTCGGAACGCCGCCGTTCTGGCGAGACGAGGTTTTGCATACCTATGAACGGGTAGACGAACTGCAACGCCGTGAGGATGTAGAAGCCGGCGCGGCCGAAACTCGCCCGCATCAGACCCTGGTAGCTCATCTCGCCGCAGATATGGCCGCTCCGCACCATGAGAATTAGCGAGTAGTCGGTCAACGCCGCCACCAAAATTAACAGGCCGATGCCGAGGCCGAAGCCGGCCTGGTGCAGAGCGTACGGTATTCCTGGAAGAAAATTACCGTCGACTTCTTTTCCGCTCGTTCGTATCATCTTTCACGGGAAACGATTCGACAAATTGCATGCGATGTTGACGAACAACGTCGTACAGGTGGGTAAATCGAACGCGCATTATTTTCCTATATCCCCTTCAGACTGATAGAACGGAAAGCATGAAGAGAAAACTCAATCCGAACCGCAACTGAATAGGGGCCGGATGGAAACTCCGTGAAACAAGAGATGCTGTATCTATTACCGCGACGGAGAATATTAAAACAAAAATCTCATATATAATTATGTACAGGGTTTGGTGAACTTCTTTTTTAAAATTAAGTTACTGACCTGTACAATTAATTTAGTTAAGCTGAAAGTAAAAAAACGGAAACTAACTAATTAAAAGTTTAGTTAAAATTAAATTAACTTATTAAAGTTAAAATTGAATTGTGCAAAACTATATATATATATAATTTAGAAGAAAAATAGTTAAGTTAGGTTTATATATAGTCTCGCAAAACTAATTACTAACTTAAGTTACTTTATCCAACCTTGATCATATATATAAAGTTTTGAATAAAGAAATAGTTTTGCCTGAGTCGCGTGAACATTTTCAGCTACGTTAAAACTCGGTTAAAATAATCGAGTTTTTCCCCAGCCAGCGGAAAATTCGGCTACAGCAACGGAATTATTTTATCCGCGCATAGAAAATAAATCTGAATTCCTACAACTGAATAGAAACCAGATGAAACTTGGTAACGAGAAATGATATCTTTGTCAGCACGACTGAAAACATTCGCGTGAACATTCAGCTGCGTTTCGCAATCGAGTTTTTTCTCTTACAATCGTGTTTTCGTTCGGTCCGTGGGCAACGGAAAATTCAATTACACCGACGAATTGTTTTTTTCCGCGTGATTAAGAAGAAACGCAAATTCATATCACGCCACAACCTCGCTTGTATTTACCGATAACACCGCTGCCGATGATGGAATTGATGAAATTGAAACTTGCCAGTGGCAGACTGCTGAATTTGCCAGACTCCTCCTCCTCCTCCTCCTCCTACGGCAACACACGAATTACTGTATGAGCACGACAGACGGTAACGTGTAATTAGTTTCATGAAGCAAAGCTAATTATAATTACGCCGCATGTTCTCGCACGAATATATTCCGCACTCGTATATTTCTATATATAATATAACCAATAAACATCAAATATTGAATCAATCTTTTAAAACATTGATTCTGGGTTTTATCAACATTTTGACATAATATTTTATAAATATTTTTAAACTGCTATTCGGTAATATAATATTCCTAAATATTAAATTATTTTTATATTAAAATTATTAAAACTATTTTTAATATGGGTCAAATATTGTTAACCGTGACATTGTATATGATATTAAGAACTACATATTTGAAGACATTACGTGTTACAAAACATCACTATAATAACGTTGTGTTAACGGTTTTTTGTTTACCGGATAATATGCGTGTGTACTTTTATAGCATTAAAAATATTAACGGAGCGCATATGAGCGAAGAATATTCGCCGAGCGAATATGCCGCGTCGTTCGGAGGCTCACAGCTTGTTTATAAATTCAGCTGTCAAGCCGCTCGGAACGAGCGGTTACACCGCGACCGCGTGTACGGTAGCCAGCGGAATAATTCGGTGCGATACCAGCGAGCAAAAGGGCGACGGCGATAAAAGCGAGTGCTGCTCGGCCGGCGCAAAGCGAAACGATAGCGCACGTGCTAAGCCGCTTGTTAGGCCAATGATTGTGCAAATTGGCGAATATCGAAAGAGCATCGCCCGTTGACCGTTGAAACAACAGAGAGTGCTGGGAACGTCAATAGGCCAACTATCGAGGTCGCACGTTGATCTATTACGCTTAATCCGCCGACACGACATACGTCTGCCGTTTTTGTGAATTAGAATGAACACAGCGACTGCGTTAATTAATCGTTCGTCGCTAACTGAGCCCCAAGAGACTGCAATTCGCGACAGAAGTCGGAACGCGGGCTTCTACTCGCTGCAAGGAAAAAGAATTGGCATCAATTCGAGATCCATGTTCTCATAAGCGAGAATACATAATTTTCATTGAGAGGAAAAATATTGGATACAGAAGAATGATATCTTTAAACGGATGTAATTAAAAGAGCGACTACAGAATGTCGCAGAATAACCGCATGTAGCACCGGAAGATTCTTGGTACCGAACGAAGTCATTTTTCGTTTATTAAAATTTTGTTCAATGATAGTTTTTAAATAAGAGCTATTTTAAGTTATCGAATTAGCGTGTTAAGTTGCGCATAAGTCAAGAACGAAACCACGAAATATCGTGGATGTAAATTGTTTCTATTCTATCTTACTAAAGATTTTATTACGAAACTGTATTTATCTGTATTCATCACTATTTTAAATAAAACTTATTTATATAAATCATTTGTACAAATTCTATCGACCTTTTTCAAACTTTACAGAAAAGTATTACTAGCTACGATAAATGGGCTAGTGATACATTGTTGCTACCCGAGTAACAAAATTTATCACTGGCCAATTTATCACGGCCAACAATATTTTTCCATAAAGGAATACCACAAATATTTTTAAAAGGTTGGAAAAATATTTTGTATACAAAATTATTTGTATGTCGTTTATGTATATTATTTTATTATTTATTGTTATTTTATTATTTTATTATTTGTATTTATCCTTTTAGTGGCACCGGTAAGAAATTATTTCATATTAAATAAATATTATTTGAATTTACCGTTATTTCGAATAAAACTTATTTGATACGAAAGAATTCTTTATCAATATCACTGAAACAACAAATAAAGTAATATGCTTAAACGACGAACAGATAATTTTTATACGAAATGTTGTTCCAACGTTTTAAAAATATTTGTGGTTTTGAGAAAGATCAGTAGAATATATAATTATATAAATTATTTATACAAATAATTAAATCTCATTTAAAAACTATCATTCGGGCGAAATTTCGGTAAACAAAAGGTTGTTTTGTTTGTTACGAAAAATCCCCCCACTCTGCATGCGGCTATTCTGGGACACTCTGTATGTAGAATTTCTCAAGATATAAGATTACCTATTCTTGCTTATACAGAGTGTCTCGAAATTTCAGTACGCGAAGTGTACAGGGAGATTTTTTATACCAACTAGAAATAACTTTTTCCTTCACCAACATTGTGTTCAATAGAATCCGAGAAACAAGCAATTGAAGAAATAAGAAAATTTTTCGCGAGCTAAACCTTAAGCAAACAAATGAGTAGCAAAATTATCTTTCTCAGTTAATTCCAAGTAGACTTTACTCGAACAGAATTTTAATCGAAGATTTAGCTTCGAAGATGTGTTATGTCGACAATTGAGAAGTTTATAAATAATGCTTATAAATAATGACCTTCGACATTTTCATCAAAGATAAAGTTATTTCTTCCAGTATGAAAAATCTCCCTTACACTCCGCGTGCGAGAACTTTCGGGCATCCTGTAGATGAGAATATGAGTCTTGATTTGATACAATTTTTTCTATATCGAGAAAAACATTCGGCGGATTAAAATTCAATATTCCGCCAGAGAGGAATCTGTCCTAAATTCTATCGTGAGTTGCAGAACGTTCAAAGCGAGCGTGAGAATGATAAGAGTGAGCAAAACAAGAACTGTAATTCTTACCCCGACCAGTCTTCTCATGTCATCGTAAGATTCCTCCGAACCGAGGCTACCGCCCTGTCGAAGTTTCGGAATGTTGAGTGACAATCGAGTGGCAATCGTGTGCGGTACAATTGCGAAGCATGATTGAGTATTTTCACACACACACACGACATCGCATCGTCGAAGAGTTTAACGCACGATCCGATCCGATTCTCGTTTGTTTAACGCACTGTACGTGGGTGTTCCGGCACCCACACGAGCATCTTTACTGACAGTTTTAGACGGATGTGAGTTCCTTGTGGAAGAATGCAATCAAGAGACCGTCTGAGAGGAATCACGAGGGCGAACGTATCGGAGAAAAAATGTCATCGCGGACTTTTCTCGTAATAGAGTTACAACTGATGAAAGAACGTTTCTTTTTAGCACGAGAGATAAATCCTTTGAGTCTGCGGAATATATTAATGAGAGAATATTAAAATTACTTCATATATGTAATTAAGCATATTCCATTGATACTATTGGCAACATTTCTAGAAAGTTTGATATGGAAGACGTTGACTTAGCGCGTGAGAAAGAGAAACTCGCAAGCGATCATACTTTGCGATTTGCGCGATTAAACGGCGAGAGTCGGACGGATCGCGAAGATCGGCAAGAACCGAGTTCTTTTCCCCGTGTTTAAACCGCGAATGAAGAGCGAGGATCTTGCAGAGGGATTAGGATTAACGAGGTGGACGAAAGTGGAACGGAGCTGCGGAAACTTTCCCACAGTATTTATACCCGCTCGAAACTGTACGCGTTCACATCCTGGAAATACGGATCCTTGTGCGCACCCAATAGACAGAGATGCTCAACATAGTGTGCAAACATTTAATGTATGCTTTGTGACGTCATTGCAACAGCGTGTGTTTAAAATATACTTGTTTGTTTTTAAAAATATTCACTTATTACATCATAATTTTAATCGAAGTATTGATTTCATATTATTGCAATAATTCCAGGTTAATTGCATAAAATAAACAGCAATATTTCTGGTATTAGAATATCGCCACAATTTTTCACAGCATCAGATGGTCTTTTGCATACCGACAAAATGCTTGTTGTATGAAGGACGCATCTTGAGTTACACCGCAAAATATATCAGAGATATAATCAGATATCTTTATGCCTGCAATTTCAAGCTGTATCTGAGAAAAAGACATCTCTGCCACATTTGCATATGACTGTGGCCGATATTAAGATCTTACATCGTTTGGATATCTCCGTGATATCTTGATATTTCTTTAAATGTGCGATATTTCGATATTCAGATATTTTCCAGATATCTCGACTGTTCCTGATATATTCGACTGTGTGGGCACACTGGGGTCATTATGGACCACAGTCGACTCATATTTTCTTTGCGTTCTTCTTTATATTTTCGGCAAAATAAAATATCTTGATGAAAAAAGAAAACATTCACGATCGTTCCTTTACGTAATTCCATTCTGCAGACTTCCAAATATATTCATGATTTTTTACACATTCTTGTCAGTACTTTTGCAAACTTTAAATAAGCGAGGACACAAATGACCTCAGTGTGCCAGATTAAGGTGTGCCAAGAGATATCTGCACGATTAGAGTTAACGTTCTTATGCTGGTCACGATGCAGAGACAATATACTGAAATATGTCTGTCTGGGCACGTTAAAACAACCTGGAAGTTATGCGACGGACGAGCTCTCGACGTGCACCAGGTGTTATCCCGTCGGCGGCGATGCACGCGAGATTCGCTCGTTTCCCGAACATTTCCTCGCTTCCGACAGTACGAGTTCCGGAGGGATAAACGGTGCAAATTGAACGGAGAGAAAGAGAGATCAAACATACAATCAAAACATTCTTCAACACAATTAATCTGTCACGGACGCTCGTCGCGAGTGCCACGACAGTATCACGCGGAAGTGGCGAGGAACCGGAAACCGAAGGCAAGGCCGAGACGTCGAGTCGGTCTCGACCACGTCCCGTCGCTCTCGCTCGAGTAGCACTTTACTCACGTCCTCGAAGTTCTTCTTCGCCGCCTCCAGGATGTAGCTCTTCTCGTTGACATCGTCGGACGCGGCGTGGGCCATCCTGCTCCGTCTTCGGTGTCGGAGGTCGTCGCAAGTCGTACTCGCGCGCCAAGAGAGGTCGGTCTAACTAACGGGGAGAAATGACAAGTGCGAAAAAACGTGCGGAACTTAAAGGGAGGAAACGAGTGAGTGAGTGAGTGAGTGAGTGAGTGAAAGAGAGAGAGAGAGAGAGAATGTATGTGTGTGTGAGAGAGAGAGAGAGAGAAGGAGAGAGCGGCTCGGGCAGGTCCGTGGGACGTCTGAAGTTCCGGCCTATCTTCTGCCCCTTCCTCTACGGCTTTTCACTCCCGTCCTTCCCCTCTGCGACTATCTGCGTTCTCTCTCTCTCTCTCTTTCTCTCTTTCGCTGCTCCCCTCGCGTTTTCTCTCTCCCTCTGTTGAACGGGCGCTCGGGCACGCGTGCGCATATATTTTCAGTTTCGCCAATTTCTCCCGTCTCCATGCCTCTCGCTCTATCGTGGAACCCGGCCGTTCTCCAACCCCTATTTCTCGTCCTCTCTCTCTCTCTCTCCCCCCGGCGCACTGGGTCGCCGGATTGGCGACCGACCGACGTTCGTACTTCTCTCTTGCTCGCTCACCCTTTCGCTATCCCCCTCTCTCTCTCTCTCTCTGCCGTCAATGTACACCCACGTACGCGCGACCTATTCTCACCGCGACCCTTTTCTCTCTCTCTCTCTCTCTCTCTCACACACCCCCTCTTCTCATTCATTATATCGTCCTACCCTCGTCGTTCCCTTTTCCCTCTTCCTCTCCTCCCCTCCGGCTGGGCGACCGACCAACCAACCGCGCGTCCCATTTTCCTTTCCATTTCACGTGTCTTCGTTCCCTCGAAGCGTCGAAGTGCGTGCGACCAGGAGTTTATTGATTCCTGCGGTCGCATATATCTCCTCTCGAGACCCCTCCCCCCGTCGTGCGACTCCCCGCGTTATGCGTACTGCACACATTCCGTTGCATTACTTACGAGGCGCGTAAGCGCGCGCACTCCTCCTCCAGCTTGAATCGTTACGCGCGCTCGTGGGTGTTTACGTTCTCGTCATCACATACGTCGCTACGTAAACTCGCCCGGATAAAAACGCGTAATGATCATTGGTTATCACAATGTGTGATTGTCGTACTATGATTTCGACTTAATTGACCCTTTTAAGGATCACCACGTGATTAGTGTGAATACAAGATGTACAAAAATGAGCAAATGACGTGCGAATATACATTCTTGATATGATTTTGACTGATGCTCTTGGATATTTAGATGTATTTCGATGACATCGTGACGTAAGTGATGTCTTGTTAAAAAAAAACCAGATGGGAATCCACATAGGAAATTCATGTGGAATTCCACAGTCGCCCCTGGGAACTCGACGCGGAACCTCGACCCAAGTTTTAGATAACAATCTATATGAATCTCTATATGGATTTTCACACCCCCCTCTGGATTTCTATATGGATTCTAATATCTTATATATGGATTCGTACGAGGGTTTCCGTGGGAACCCACGTGAAAATTTTTAATGAAAGGAGGGGGGAGGAGTGAGCAGCATATGCGCACGTATTTGCACGCATTTTTGGGATGATCGATCTGTTCTCTTTCTAGCTGAATTTACGCACACTGAAGCGTGAGAATCTCACATGTACGCTTCATAAGCTTCAATGTGCATGTACATTTCTTGAACTGGTTCAGCCGAAAAGAACAGACCACGTACGTTACGTCAATATATGAACGCACGTTGAGCGCTACATGACATCTCATTTTACTATCTGGGCGTATATTGACGGCTTACCTGAAGAAAGAAATTATCATATTAAGCGGGGTCTACAATGAGAATTTAAGCTCAGAGTCTTAAGAAATTGGCCAATCACAGTCGAATGTGAGGAGAACAATCGACTGTGATTGGTCAATTTTGTAAAGGTTAGAGCTTAAAGCATCCATCAGCACTTGTAGGCCAGGACTTATTATTCTTCGTAGCTTTTGACCCCGAACGACGTAAAGGAGCGTCCGGAAAAAAAACATCGGCGAGTCTCACGTGCAAGACACTTCTCGAAAGAAATTGTATTTACATTTTTACATTACATCTCGCATATTCATGTGTGTCCCTTAGGCATACGAACTCCCGAAGAAAGACTTTCGTCAGGAAACTGTGTCGCGGAGCGCACAATCGTAACTACGCAATCGTTTGCTACGCTTACCGCGAGATATCGGGATTTCCCGTCGAGATCTGCACGATCGTCGACGAACGCTAATACGGGTCGAGACGGACAAAACAAGGGAGTCAGAAGGGAGTTTCTTCAGGAAACGTAACAGAAATGTTTCACCGTTCGACCGACAAGATAGTCCGCTCGTGTAAATCCGATGTCGATGCCTAAGCGCCTCGTATGCGCTTGATTCTACCTAAAAAAAAACATCTTCGATACTAACACTTCGCACAAATTTATTACGGACGATAATGATTAAAACGCGTCGAATCTGAAGCAGCTGTTTTGCGTTTTGTTCCTTCGAATTCAAGATCGCGGACGCTAGCTTCACCGTTGATCACACACTTGATCAGCACAACGACTCAAACAACTGCCTTTACAATTCATTAGAACCTAGAACAAAGTGTATTCGCACTCAGGCAGAGAACAAGGTAGTTATTTACAATACGTAGACAATTGCACATTAACGAAGCGGTAAAGTTAACAAGAACGAATTTCAATCGTTCAAACCATCGTTCGTCTAGCAACATCGTTGGATTAAGAGTAACAAAATTCGGCGAGTTCAACCACAAGCTGTGTCTCTGATTCACACAATCAATCCGTTTGGATAGACACAAATGCACGCCGCGTATATCACACAGAAATAACATATATAGGCTGGCTTAAAAGCCCGGAAAAATGACGAATCATCTCCGAAACGATTGGTTTTATGGAATAACGTTTGAAACGAAGGTGTTCAAAAAATTATACTAGATAATAATGTCTTTGTGATCTTGAAGTGACTTTGAGATGGTTTGTCAAGATGACTTTATTGAAAACCCTTAAATGGATACCATTTTTTATTACAGATTTTAATAACTAATGTCGATACCTTTACGAAACATTATGATGATATCCAATTTACATCTTTAATTCAGAAGCTGGAAGAGTTAAATGATGACCTGCCGCCAACATCAGCGTTACCTGATGGACACCGTGAGGAGGTTGCTTGGTTAGATGCAGCTCTAAAAAGAATCGATCACACAATCGGACTTTGTATGATCCGAGAAAACCTCCCCGCAGTGCTGTTGGTAAGTCAACATTTAACTCTTCTAACTTCTGAACTAAAGATCCAAATTAGATACTATTATAGTCTTTTGAAAGATGAAAAGATCGCGACGCCAGTTATCAAAACAAGTAATAAAAAGTGGGGGAGTATTCATTTAAGTTTTTTAAACGTCATCTTGACATATCATTTCAAGGTCACAGGGACAACTAATGTAATTTTCTGAATACTGCAAGTATTGTCTGAAACATCTTATAAAACCAATTATTTCGGAGATAATTGGCCGTTTCCGGACTTTCGAACCGCCCTGTGTGATTCGCAAAATCGAAGAGCTCATTTTCAAAAACCGTCTTAAAATTCGTCGTTTTAAAAAGTGAGGACAATATGTAACAAAGCCGAGGAAAGTTTGGAAAAGCCTTGTGACGTGTGACTTTCTCGGAAACGCAGGTTCGGAATAAGCCCGGAAATGAGCTCCTCAATTGCTCACTCATGCTTTTTGATAATTGCTCAGTATCTGCATTTTATTATCGAATATCCTCCTTCTCTCTTTTCTCCATGTTCGATATCAAACAAAAGAAAACAAATATGAGTGCAAACTACTTTTCATTCGATATGCGACGCAGTCAAATAGTTAAAAATCCACTCGCTAGGCAACTTGAACAGCAAGAAAGGATTACGTATCAAAAGATGTGCCTTTTCATGTCGAGATGCAAATGAAATTCGACAAATCATCGTGAATCATCGTCGAGGCGACTAGATTACATCGTTCGTTCGAGGAATGCATCCCGAGACTTTCCAGCTAAAGTATCTCCGCGGAGAGCGTTCAACGACGCGTATCACTGACACGCGCGCGCTTTGAACCTTCCATTATTGTCGTGTGAATTTTCACCGGCGAACCAAGGAGAGACAGTGAGATGGCAATAAGAACAAGAATGAGAAATGCGAAACCGTGAAAAGAATCCTGCAGAAAAAAAGACCCCTAATGAAAGGCGTATTTTTATGACGTGCGTTATGCGTGACTGCGCCTCCTGCGTCGCTGATTCGAAGCACCCGTGAAATCGAGGGTCGGAAATCATTCGCGAATCACTCTTCTCATGCCTTCTCGCTCGATCGCTCGGTCGATAGTCGGCGAGGTCAACTTAAAAAAACGATCGGAATTTTATTCCGCGTCCGCGCGTTACATCGCAGCATCATCGCAGGCCGGCCGGCGAGCGCGCAGCGTAACGCAAGCGTATCATCCTCGGTCGAGACTCTCAGACACCGTGTAAGCCACATCTCAGGAAAGCCTCGACGGGTCCTGACGCGGTACCCGCACCCAGCCGTTGTTCCCGGAAACGGCAGGCGCTATCATCGGCGCGTTGGCGTTCGTCAGTGCCCCGTTGACCCTTTGATCCTTCATGATTTGCAACTGCCGCTTCAGATTGCGGCACAACTTCACCAGGGATTCCTACAAGTTGTAGCGCCTGTGTGAGTTGCAATATCTACTGAGAGTCGGAAGCTCCTTATATTTAATTAGACGCCGGTTTAATTAGACCGCCACGCCACTTACTATTTTAATAACGAAAATAGGGATAATTGTTTTAACTATTTTATAGAGATATTAAATGAAAATATTATTCGTGTGCAATATATGATAAACTTAAAAAAATATGATATTAATACTGATGTACTAAAAAAAAAGAAAAAAAAACATTGCATATTTATTATAAAATAATCAAATTTACACATATATTTCGTGATATTTTGAAAAACAATCCATATATAATTGTGTGGTTGTTATTATATTAATGTTCCTTCTTTTTTTTGTAATTATATTATTTTTATATTAGCTTTTTTTTCTTAAAACCTTTGTACATAACAAATGTTAAGTCGTAACCGTATTATATAACAAATGTTTAGTCGTAACCGTAAGTCTGTAGAAAAAATTGACCAATCGCAGTGGATTATTCTTCAACGCAAAGAGAATACCTGATCATTAACTGTGATTGGTCAATTTTCTTATGAATTTACGATTACGACGAAAAATTTCTTATGCGTAAAGGCTTTTATCCAGAATATTTTGCAACATTATACATCGTGATTTCTATAATGTACGCTCGAAACTAGCCGAGCAGTCTAAGTGTTAAGTGGTATCCAAGGAACGATCTTAAGCCTTCCCACCCCGCATTAGATTCGATCTCGATTCCCGGGACAGACGGGAAGATGAATACAAAGACAAGGAGCGGGTGAAGAATGTTTTTTTTTTTCAAACCTTCTCGTCCTCCAGTTTGCGCAGCTCCTGCTGTTGCTTGAGGCTGTCGAGGCTCAGGTTCTTCAGCATCTCGTTCTTGTACTTGCTCAAGAACGCTATCTCCGTTTGGACCTTCAAGTACTCCTGCGCTATCTGCTTGTGCTCCTCGAAGATCTCGCGCGAGCGTTCGCACGTGTAGTCGGGCGTGAGCGGCCTCAGGTCGGCATCCAGGAGGCGGCACACATTGCCCAGGTCTTCGCTCGTGGTGCTGCTACCTGCGACATCGAGTTGCAAGGATCAATCATGAGAGACGTTTAACACATTACACACGACGCACGCTCTCCGTATTGCGCTCTAGTGAATTATTCGCCTTGAGTTCGCGAATGTAGTCGCGAGACCTGCAGTTCGGGGTGCAAGCACTACCCTCTCTGCTCTTCCAAGAGAACGCGTATTCTCTCTCGTTTTCTCTCGAACGATTTCGTCCTCGCGAGACCTAACGAATACCAACTAAATCTAACGAAGTCTACTAACGCAGTAGGACCCAGCAGCGCTTGAGGGTGTCGGTGCCGACGATCTCCGGGTAGTCGTCGCACATGTCGGACACCGTAGTAGCTGCCGCTCGCGCGAGCCGTAGTTACTTTCGACGACGACGTGAGCCACGACTATCCTTCGCGTACCGATCCTGCTGACGGCATTATCTCTTCCTTCCTTCCTACCAGACTCGGCACTTGTTCATACAAAAACTCTCTCCCGCCCTTTCTCTCTTTCTCGGCGAGGTGGTCTCCTTAGATGCAGAAACGGCGGCGACAGCAGCGATAGCCAGGAATCAGCCCTGGGATCTTTGAGAAGGTGCGAGCGACTCTCTCAGGAGATCGCCGGCTGTTCAAGTGGAATGATCCGGGAATGGAATCCGCGTTGCAGGGGGATCAATTCCCGGTCGATCGATCGATGTCCTCGATAATTCGAGTCGAGCTCGTATTGCGCGCTTGGCGACCTAATCGGCGGGAGGTGCTCCTCCGTAGGGAGTCGGCTCTCTACTAAACAAACGTGCGTCTATATTGGAGATGCTGACTCAGCCACACCTGCTTCTAAATACCCCCCACCCGCCGGACGGAAAGGAACGCCGCGGCGTATACACGAGCCAAGAACAAAACGCGCTCTCCGCCTTGATTCATCCTCGAGAATCTCGTGCCTGATTTTTATTTCGTCTCCTTTCGTCGGTCGTCCTCTCTCTCTCTCTCTCGTTTTCTCATCTCCCGCTCCTCACCGAATAGCCTTATCTTCTCCTTCCCCTCCTCCTCTTTCTTCCTCTTCTTCTTCTTCCACCACCTCCTCTAATGCTCCTCCACTATTCGGTCTCTCTCTCTCTCTCTCTCTCTCTCTCTCTCTCTCTCCTCTTCATCGTCCTCCCATCGCCATCGCTGCTGCCCGCCGTCCTCTTCGTCTGCCGCAACGTGCCAATCAAAAGCGAGTCACACGTCCTACCGATTAGTCGTCAGTTAAATTTAGTGCACGCGCACATCGCGCGGCTATTGCGGCTGCTGTACGGGCCCTTTGCCAGGGTAACACCGGCTAAACTCCGTCTCTCGATCGACGAACCCTCGATGAATATAGCGTGTGAACCTCATAACGACCTTTCCCACCGTCTCATCGGCGATCCCGCGTCGTCCAGCAGGCGATCATTTATTCGCCTAACGGGGATTCGCCACGCGCGAAAATACATCACTATCGGAAGAAAGATTATTACTTTCGCTTTTCTCACACACACACGCACACACACATACTCTCTCGCGCATACAGCGACACGCGTCGCGGGGGCGTCGAGCGTCAACGCGAGCTTCGCGCGAAGATCCTCGCGATTCTCGAGATATTGCAGGAACGAGTGAAACGGCACATGTGGTGCGGCATGCGCAACCGAGCAGGACGGAGCTGATCGCTCGCGCTGATATTAAACCGCTCCACTCTTTCGCTGTTCCGGCGCGCGGCAGAACAATCGCTAAATTGTGCTTTTACGGCGATTACGCTGATTCCGCGTTCGCAGAAACGCGTATTATGAGCAATGCGGCGTGACGGAGACGCAAGAGAGCGAGCGAGCGAGCGAGAGAAAGAGAGAGAGAGAGAGAGAGAGAGGAGATGCGGTCGAGGAAGGCGCCCGGTGAGTCAGCAGTGCTTAGTATTCTAGGCCGAAAATAATCTACTTCGTGTACCACAAAGCGCTGCTCTGTAAGCTCAAAACGCGCGCTCGCGTGTTGAAGCCCGAAGCGCGAAGGCATTGTGTCCATTAAAATCCACGTTATCCGACATATTAGTCATGCACGTTCGCCACCCTCTCGTGGAACTGCTCGTCAGAATCTTTCCTTTTTTTTTTCTTCTTTTCTTTGCCTTCTCCTTCCACCGCTAATCGATCATCGTCGATGACGAGTCAGACACATCGTCATATGTGCTGACATCTCTCTCGCTAATCAAATACAAGAGACAATACGGTGTTATGTACAACGGATTAGATTACGAATACGTATTTCGGTATAATCGGAAGAGTTACAATCAGAGAGTTTAGAAAACGCAAGTTTTCTCGATGTTTCGACTCGCTCGGCGCTTCAGTTGTCTTTATATGACGCAATGTCATTTCGGTACGTCCCGTTGACTTCTGCGATGGCCGTTTAAGGACATAAAACATAGACAACTCTTCGTTCGTTGATATTCCTGGCAGCGTGCCTTCAGCGAGAAGGAGAAAGAGAGAGAGGAGAGGCCGAGAGAGAGAGAGAGAGGCTGGTCTCGCACAGGCAGCCAGTTTGGTGCCACAGCCTCCTTGCGATCTTTTTTCGGCACCTGTTCTCAGAAAGGGTCGCGCGCGAGTATTTATTCAAATATACATTTCGCGAAAATTCCCTGATCCGCGAATAAATAAAAGGTCCAGTCACGCCTTTTGTAATGCGTGATATTTACACTGGGATTTTTATAAGATGAAAGAGCGTATCGCACACGATAGTTTCCCTCGCGAAATATCCAGACACAGTGTCCAAAATCGGGACATAAAGTGGGGGTTTACAGTGAAACTTGAAGCTTTAAGCCATAAAAAATTGACCAGTCACGGTCGAATTATAGAAGAATAATAAATTTTGATTCATCAATTTTTTACGGCTTGCAGCTTAAATTCTCATTGTAGACCCCTCCTCCCCCCTCGCTTAGAACGTTTTTAAGACGTTTTAAGCGGTGGCTACAATAAGAATTCAAGGCGTAAGATACAAGTTTTAAGTCTTGAATCTTGAGAAATTGACCAATCACAACCGATTATTCCCCCCGTATTCGACTGTCAATTTCTTAAAACTTAAACACCTATTGTAGACCGGGACTTAGCACATGTCTATAATCTTGCTTTAAGACGTAAGTCATAAGCAAATTGATCAATCACGATCGATTATTCTTTCAATAGACGCCCGTGATTAATCAATTTGATAACTGCTTACGTCTTAAAGCAAGGCTGTAGACACGGGGTTAAGCAGTAAGAAAATTGACCAATTACAGTAAATTATTCATCGATCGTAAGGAGAATAGTCGACTATGATTGGTCAATTTTCTTACCGAGGTATTATTGCTTACGTTTTGTATGTGCAGTGGCCCTGATCTTAGAATGGTCGCGTACTTAAATACAACACGAAATGTAACGCGAATGGTCGTATGGATGACAAATGTCCTCCATTTTAAATTGGCATTTTCAATAAAAAAAAAAAGAACGAACTTCTCGTATCAAAATTGATTTTAGACATTGTACTATCCGAGTTACGCGCTAAATCGACGACTAACACTCGCGTCTCCGCACATTCATTGCCAGCATCATTAGACACTTCAAATTCTCACGACTCACGTACTTACTTTGTTGAATGTTTTTCTTCGTTTTCGGCATCATTTTGTCTAAGCCAGCCATGTTACGAATCTCCCAGGACGAATCGGACGAGCTCGGCAAGTCCCAAGCATTCTGCGCATAGAGAGGACATTTTAAGGTATTTTTTTAGATATCTAATGACATAAAGATACAACGATGTGTGCGGAATAATCGCATAAGAAGACGCGATACAAAATATCAGTCACGTGCGAAATATTTATTTATAGTAAAAAACAAGATCACTTAATAACAGAATTACCAACCGGATCGCATTCCACGTGCAATGGGGCGAAATTGTAGTTTTTGTGTTGCAGCGCAGCGAATTTCTCGTCACGTGCCGTCGGTGCCGCCGCGCTTTGCAGGATCGACGGTTTGGCGTAGTCTAAATTACCGTCCGTGGCTCCGGGATAATGCTTGTTCGGAACCGGACACTCGTTAGGTGCTCGTTGAAATCCTAAATTATTTTGTCGGGCTGGGAAATTCGTCGTCGGCACGTCGAATGGCGACGTGTGACGCAAAGGACAAACCGACGAATTCTCCCCGTTGGAACATCCGTCGACTTTCTCCACGGTCTTTGGAATTGTGTGAATAGTGCCGTTCGCAACAGAGCCATTCACTCGAGAGTCTAAGGTACTGGCCATATCTAATGTATCTTCCTTCGAGGTCTCATTTTCATCTACATAGTCAGACTCACTACCTGCAATACGTGGTATACACCGTGTACCGACGCGCATATTACCTTCTGAGCGGGTGACGCGCTCTGTTGCGCGTTATATAATCGCGTATTAAATATATATATATATATACATATATCATACATACTTAAGGAATACTCGACAGGTTCTAAATGGTGGCTGAAAAATTCCGACAGCTCGGTCATTATCCTCACCACCTCGTCCATAGACGGTCTTTCTTCAGGTGCTTTCTGCCAACATCTGTCGTGAGAGTTAGCAATGTTGAGCGGAGATGGTACGAATGAAAACTATATATCAATATTAATGTGATTTTTCGTTTATCAATGTCAATTATGTAGTTTCTAAGTGAATATTCTGTCATACATATAATACAAATATTGGTATAAATTTTATATAATTTTATACTGTCCCAATATAAGGAGAATATCTAAATATCTTAGGGGCCTAAACACGGAGACTTTAAAAAATGAAAAAAAAATTACCGTAAAGGAATTTTTCTTTCATGATATTCCTCATTCGAAACCATTCAAATTGTAAACATTTCTGTAAATATTTCTCGTATCATTAAGAGCAAAAGGGATATTTAAATGTTCTTGTGCTGGGACACCTTGTATATTAACAAGGAAATATATATATATATATATGGAAAACTGGGCTCCGTCTTTCGGAAAAGACGTTAAGCCATTGGTCCACGCACAGTCGGTAATCACTCTGTGAAATCTCACGTTTTATGAAAAATACTCGCCAACACAATGGCAAGCGCGGCGCTTTAAATGCCAAAATTCCTTCCAAGTAAAATTGGAAGAGGCTATGTCCAGCAGTGGGCGAAACAAGGCTGATGATGATACATATCGGTAATATTATTTCTCTTTATAATTGTCTCACCTAGTCATAAGATCTTCGATCGGTTTCGGGCATCCTTCTATCAAAGGAGGCCTCTGTCCTACATGAACAGCCCACATTATCCTAAAGGCTGAAGCACCAATATCATCAAAGGGTTTTTTGCGTGTTAAGACCTCCCACAAAATGATACCCCAACTAAATACATCGCACTTCTCTGTATACCTAGATCCTTCAAACACTTCTGGCGCCATCCATGCGGCCGAGCCTTTATTATTAGTCATATACGTGTTTAAGTCACAGGCCGTGCCGAAGTCGCAAATTTTAAGCATTTGTCCACCCATAACTAACAACAGATTAGGTGGCTTTAGATCTCTGCGGAGTAAAATCCATTAAAACTGTCCTCTTCTCTCCCTCATTTCTCAGGTATAAAGAGACGTTGTTGTTGCACTAAGCTTGCCTTACCTGTGTATCAATGGTTTTGGCTTCATATTATGAAGATACGCAACACCACGCGCACACTGGAGGGCCCAACTCATGGCATGACTAGTGGTATAATGCGGCTGAGGATTGCAATGTAATACTATACACACAAAGAAAAGATTTTAGAAGTACAATTAACTTGTGTGGTTAGAAGAAACAAGGAATATATCGCTCATTACCATTGTACAATGATCCACCTTCTGCGTATTCCATCACCAAGCACACCGGATTCTTAGTACACGCGCCGTACAACTTAACGATATTGGGATGGGCGACTCGGGACAGCTGTCTAACTTCCACGGTGAAGGCCTTTCTCTCTCCTTCCGAATTTATGTGTTTCACAGCAACGTCCTGCCCCCTCCATTTCCCTTTCCACACAACCCCGAAGGAACCTTTGCCGACTACCTGTAAGTAGGTGATAAACAGGTGTGGGAACACAACTCAACCGTACGTCCAAAGTAGGCGTTTGTACAGCTTAAAGTGAACGACTGTGTGAATGAAAAACGAGCGTCAACCAGAAGCGAGCGGTCTTCTGATAATATTGCATTCCTTTACTCGAGGATAGTTGCTTTCATACATTTGAGGTTATCTTGCCGATGCATCGATTACCGTTTCGAGAAAACAAGATCGGACCGGTCCGGTTCGTGAAAATAGTTAGCGGAGGGAACATCAAACGTTGAGATGCGGCTTGTGAACGTCGGCAAAACGCCGTGCGCGAGGCGAACGAGAGGGAAGCAATGCGAACGTAAGGAGAACTACCTGCTCTGTCTCGATCTCATTATAGTCGATTTCCTCAACGAACTGCTGCTGATGGCCGATCATCTCTTTGCACGCCATCGCACACAGTCCACGTCACATGATTTTCAGGGCACATTTGAGGCTTCGCGCGCGCGAGTGTTTACTCAAATTGGCATCAAACAACCTCGCAAATCGCCATCTTCCGAATCCGCTCGGAGGGCATCACGGCTGATAATCTCGTTGGCGAAGAGCGAAGCGTCCCTGTCTGCGATGTGTCNCCCCCCCCGCCCCGGTGTCTCCGGATTCAAGCTTGAAAAGCTTATTCGATTCGTCGTTGGGCCGTGTTATTTGAAACGAAAAATCTCTCCGATCGGCCGTTCGGTCGCGCTATTTCAAAATAAAAACGCCGTCTGACTCGTTGTGTCGTACTACTTGTGAGAGGTCCTCTGAAAGCTGCCGATAAACGTACCGCTTGAAAGCGACGAGGCTTTATCGCTCGCTGTTGAGCACCGCTCGAAAACGAAAATCCGTCGGTTTCACTGTCAAATCGTTCTGTTTGACAATAAAAGGTAAGTCCAACTTGTTGTCGAGTCGAATCACGAACTCGACTTTTCTTCATGAACAGTAGCGGCTCCTAGCGGAGGCTGCGGAATTATTATTGAAAGTAATGCCCGTATTGGACTACGGATTAGGATTGAGATTGGATCGCAATTTAACCAATCAGAGGAAAGTTCACTAAATTCGAGTTTTAGCGAGTCTCGCTCTGATTGGCCAGATTTTAATTCAATCTCAATCTGTTTGAAACAAGCCTAACGCCACGCTTACTGCAACGAGTGCTTACGGAGCGTGTAATGGAACGCACTGTCCGTTATCACTGCCAAGATGCCATCTCGCGTTTCCTTTTCGAACTCTAATGATCAACGGCAGCTCGAAGCACTGCAACGTTAGATGGCGCCAGTAGAGTGATTCGGTGGCTGGAAGGTCGAATATGATTGAACAGTGCAACGCTGGGTGGTGTTAGTAGCGTAATTTAGTTTAACGGTTGGAGATCCGACGTAAGCAATTTAGAAATATTGAAAAGATTAGAAATTAGAAAAGAGTTCTTTTATTTCGAGGCGATTATTAATATATGTTGCGAAATCTATACTTTCAGTTTGTTTTACGACGCAATCTCAAGAAATTCAACATGGGTCGTAAGGATTATCGTGAGAGAGAAAGAGAGAGAGAGAGAGAGAGATATCCTTGCACGGAACAGATACGTTTCAGTCTCGTTAAATTTAAATTTAGCTGACGCAAAATAACGAATATGCGATCAAACGGAATATTAATATAAAAATACTCGAATGTACCGACACTCTTTAATCTTTTCCATCTTCCATACTCTTTGGAAATATGTCTTACGGTAATACTTCCCACATAGCAGAAATGTCCAAAATACTTCAAAGAGATATTCTAAAAGAAAAAGAAAATAAAAAGAAACATCTTGACCGGGATTATCGATTAATGAGCGGGATAATTAGTTCGAATTAGTACGAAATTTATGCAAGTTATGTCGAATCTAACGTATACAGGCAATATTTACTTCTCCGACTAAATACATCGTCTGGTGTCTACAAAGCTGTCGCAAAAGCTGTGGAATTCGATAAAAAGTGGCAACTTTACGAAGACGCGAGGAAGAATGACGTTCTTGTGTAAAGATATGTATACTTAAATGTTTCTCACGTTACCCGGGAGGTTCATAGAATACACAGAGAAAAAGGTTTCTTTAAATTCGGTATTTCTATTTATTTGATTAAAATTTGTTTCATAGAAACAACATATGTACGAAAAATACATTGTACGAAATATTATTTGTTTGGGTAAAAATGTTATCATCTCATTCAAGGAAACTCTGTTATTTAACAGAAAGAATCTCTATTACTTGAAATAATATCCTTCAACCGAATAAAATACTATTCGGTCACAATAAATATGTAAAATGAAACAATTTCTTTATAAGAAAATTATCTTTCGTTTCGAACAAATATTTTATTTGAGATAAAGACACATATTCGTCGTAGAGTCTAACAATCGTACTTATTAATCGAAACATTAGTTTCCTTGGAGCGTGTCAATGTTGAAATTCGTTTGGATGCGGTAAAATTGATAAAATTTGAAGAAATCTCTTTCTCGGTCTACGTTAGTGTTATTTGCGATACCTCGAAAGTATCGAACAAATGAAACCGAGTTGCAACGATACGCGTGGAGAATCAAACGGGAAATATAAGCGAGTCGTCTCCGTCGCTGGACGTCCACGTCGCACGCGGCGACCGGCGAAGCCGACGCCGCGGAATCATCGCGCTCTCATCGTGAAACTTTATATCCGTGATGCATAATTCTCGCTGAGTAGATACGTACACAGGCATGTTTGTGTACGTACGCAACCGTACGTACGCGAATTCGCATGCGAATGTGGCAACGCGCGCAGAAGGAAAGCGAGGAAACGAAGCTCGGGCCGAACTTGAGTCCGGCGAGCGTGCGAGCGAGCGAGCGCGCGTGTAATTGCGAGTTAAGTATGCTAGGCTAGGTTCCTCGTATCGTATCGAGCTAGAATACGTCGCTTGGCCTTTACGCTGACCCGTGCTTTCACCCGGTAGCATCGTCGTCGTCCTCTCGTCCCGATTCACCTCGTCCCCATCGCCCGATCTCATCGATTCGCCTCCATTGGTCACTCCACTTGCCGAGCGCACTTGTCATGACGTAATAGCCACACAAAGCGAAAGAGAGAGGAAGAAAGGGATATTCGCGAAAAGCTGAAATCTCGAAAGATCTCATCACGACCTACCCCGGGCGCGATCGCCCACGGAGAAAACAAATTTCCCAGAGAACAGCAAATGTCTGGCAATGTATAGTGACAGCGAAAAAAGATTCGTTCAGACAGCGAAAGATTTATTTGAGCAGCAGAAAGATTCGTTAAGAGTATTAATAATCCGTATATCTAGCGAATAGCAATTAATATTCTTAACAACGACTCGCGCGTCTTTTCACTGTCCAGACAAATTTTTTTGTCTGTATAAACAATTGTTTTTTACTGTCACTATATCGATAAATATTTGATGTTCTAGCAAAATTTGTTCACGTGTCGCAGATGTCGCGAGATAGGTCTCCTCGGACAGCACAAGTCGGTTGGCCAAACGTTTCCCAACGTTCACCGAGCCAATTCGCGCTGCTTCGGAAAAGATGGCATAGGAAACCCTCCTTGCGGCCCTGCACGAAATGCGCTCGCGAGCGACGACGACAGGAGAGATCCCGGGAGCGAAGAAGAGAGCTCGGGCGCGCGAGATCGCGAGATCTCTAACAGTCGTTACGATCGGTGACTCGGTGTCGCGAAATTAAATGCGATGCGAGTCACGAAGATCGCTGAGATCGTTAACACGGCGGCGCGTCCGACGGCGCGTCATTGTTCGGTGCGCTTTCGAAACGCGCGTCTAGAATGCATTCGGCCGGCTGGCGTAACACGCGGCTGACGATACGATCGTCACCGGCGTTAGTTGCATTTATTAGCGTCGGTCTACATTAGGTATTTTAAGCCTTAAGAAATTGACCAATCACTGTTAATTATTCTCCTTACATTCGACTGTAATTGGTCAATTTCTTAAGGCTTAAAACATCTATCGAAGACCGACACTTAGGGTGCCCAGCGGGAAGCAAAACGGCTCGGACGCTGAGTTTAGGGTTTAGAAACTGAAGCTGGGAGCGATGGTCTCCGATGAGAGAACCTGTTTTTCACTAATTCGTTCTCTCACATTGGACCGTCCCCAGTAAGCAAGAAATCATTAACACAACGTTATTGCAATATTTTATAACATGCTTTCAAATATGCAATTCTTAATGTTATATAATGTTATATAATGTATATTTAACGTCATTGTTAACAATATTTGACCCGAACATCGAAAATAATATTCAATATGATTTTAATATTCAGGAACATTATATCATCAACATTCCGTTATAACAGTTTAAAAATTTAATATTTTATTTATATCATGTCAAAATGTTTACAACATCCACATCAAATCAATGTTTCAGAAGATCGATTCGATGTTTCTCGCTTACTGGCTCGGTAACGAGGTGACATTAAAAATTATCGGCCCTGCGGAATTTAGCATATAAAGAAATATCACTCTTTAACAAGGCCGATAAATTTGCTGGTGAATTTGCTTCAAATCAGCGTGCACGGAAAAAAATAATTTTACTGGCACGGCGAATTTTATTTTGCCATCGCGGCAAAATCATTACACGAGCTCTCTCGACCCGTCATTATAATGCATCCCCGTGCTGTACGATTCAACGACTCGCGCGTCTCTCTCTCTCTCTCTCTCGCGCCGAATCTAAGCGAAAACCGGAGGAACTGTACACTCTAATCTCGCGGTACCTTTCACCGCGTGCGCGTGTCATCATGGTCCATCATATTCGGGTTCGCTTGCTCTCGCTCGCTTGTCCGTTCGCGCTCGCTCGGCCCGCTCGCTCGAACGAACGAACGAATTGCAACCTAACGTTTGTGAGAGTTCTCGCTGTTAGCCGCGATCCCGAGCTATAATATTGTCCACGACGCGCGTTCATCGCCGGCACGTAGCCAGCCCAATAGTAACTCGACGGTTCTCTTACGTAAGGAATCGCACGGTCGCGGGAAAAGCTACAGTTCTCTCGCTCTCTCGCTCTCTTTCTCCTCGTGAACGTCGGCATAATCGCGTTTTTATCGGTACTTGAAAATGTCGGAGAATTATGCCGAGCGTTCCCGCGCAATAAACCGTGATTGATAGGCAATATCCCGCCGGCTCTCGTTTCGCAGCGTAAGAAAGTAAGAAGGAAGCAGAGAGATAAAGAGAAATAGAGAGAGAGAGAGAGGGAGAGACACAGAGAGGTTTCAGAGCGGGATTTCGGAGAACGTGGTTCTCTTTCTCTCTCGATCTCAAGCAGCTGGTTAGTTAATAGCGGTTATTATATAGAGCAAAAACACTGCTATACAAATAATACGAATTTATTTGTCGAAAGCGAAACTAGCAATTACATTGTCGCAATATTCCGCAATGTCCGGCTCGAATCGTGAATCGCAGAACGATAAGCGCGAGTATACAAGTTATTTTAGGATCGTCCCTTGCGCGAGTGAAAGGTTTCGCGATGTCAGAGGCCAAAAATGACCTCCCACTCGAAGGGGAACGCGAGATCCACCGCGTCCCAACGTCTCGGCGGATGCGAGAGGTCCTGAATGCGCCGGCGGATGCGCCCGCCAAGATCCGCGTACGAAATCGCACCGGTGGAACGGTATCGAGAAACTCTCGTCGGACAGTGAAAGTGATCCTTCGATACCTCCGCCGGCAAGACGATGTTCTAATAAATTAGTCGCATCGCGCGCATTCCCGGCGAGAGATCCGCGCGAGGAAGAAGAGTACCGCGCTGATCTCTTCCTCCGTTGCATTTCCGTGTAATGAACGCACAACATGCTCCGTGAATATTCCGGACGGGCTTTGAAGTCGATTCTTGGCTTCGACGGAGCGTACGTTGTTGCTGGGTTATCGCCCGGGAAGAGGGGAAGGGGGATCTATCCGAGTACACGGAGAAAAAGGTCTCTTTGGATTTAGCACTTCTATTTATTTGACTAAAATTTGTGTCATGGAAACAACATATATTTATACGAAATATTATTTGTTTGAGAATTTTATCGTCTCATTCAAGAAAACTCTGTTATTTAAGAGAAAGAACGCTTTTATTTTGAAATAATATCTTTTATATCTTGAATCTTACTTATTTAAGCGAGAACGCGTGTACACCGCCAGATACCGTACAAAGTGTGTCCAATTGAGACACCGTGGCGGGCATTTGGACGTAAGCAGGTGTACGCAACGGTAACGACACGCCGTACACGCGTTGTTACTCGAGCGTGAAGCGCATTAGCATTTCGAACGTTTTGCGTTACGTTGCCGTCGTTACGTTCTTGCCACGCTCGATCGCGCATTGTTATTATCGCGATATTGTCGATACCGTTCTCTCATCGAGCGCGGTATTAACGGTATTAACGATATTAACGGTATTCGATTAATCGAGATCAAAGCGCCGGTCTCTCCGACGGACGTTAACATCGAGTTCCATTCTCCGAGTCGACTACATCGATGCGTATGTTGGATTTGAAGACGCGTTCGAACAGGCATTTCGTCACGTAGCCGATGGTCCGATGAGAGAGAACTTAACTTCCGGGAATTCATCGGAAACAAGTTCTTCGTTAATCAACTAATCAGTATTCTTTATTAAGTCGTTAAATTCCGTGGTGGTTATCGGTGACCGGCGCTGTGATATTACCGTTTCTTATTATGTTACATATATAAATAGAACGATTTCTTTGGATTTACTAATGAACTTTATTTAATTCGAGTAAATTTATCTATTGGAATAGTCCAAACACAAATCAAATTTTAATTCAACAAATAGGATTGTCTGGCTTTTCGAAAAATTATATTGTTTGGTGAAAAACAATGCAATAAACGTCGGTATGTAATGGATATTGATGAAATGTACATTAACGAACGTTAAAGACGCCATAATTGCTTTTACATTTTTATCAACTATATTGTTTGATCACTATATTGTTTGATCACTATATTGTTTGATCACTATATTTAGACACTATATTGTGTAGTCCAGACGATAGAACAAATTGAAAAATGAGCATTGAACGAATAATTTTCACGATTTTCACGATTCAACGATTTTTCTCAATCAAATAATAACGGAGCTTGATCCATCGGGACAAAATTTAAAATATAACCAAATAATAGGTAAATTAAATTTTATTTCTTTTAAATAATAGTGTTTTTTTCTCATATCGAACAATATTTAATATAATGAAACAAAATGATATTCGATATAAAATTATATTGTTTGAGTCCGATTCAAGTCAAATGAATAAGAACACTGGATTCAAAAAAACCTTTCTCTCTGTGCGGCTAGACTTTTGTATAATCAATGAAAGCCAGCATGTTAATCAATCAACCAGAAATTCTCGATTAATCAGAAAGAAATTTAATATACGTCAGGCAACGACAATGATTATACGATAACGAAAATGAAACACTAAAGATCCTTGCCAATCTGAGGGACAAAAAAAAACATTCGGCTCTGTTTGAGAGAAGAGAAGAATCGCAAACGCTTTCACACTCGGACCTTGTCGTTCTTGCGGTCGTATGATATCACGATCGAAGGAGACACAATGTTCGAATAACGGCCGGACCAGAGTCGTCCGATTTTTGAAGGAGGCCGCCGCCTGACCTTTCGAAAGTGTTTTTCCCCCCTCTTTCCTCCCTGCCGCCAGTTCCCTGCCCTCTCTTCCTCATTTAAGTAGAAAAAAAGGAGCGAGATTCTCGTGAAAGTTGCCTCCTGGCTACTACGAAGTGCCGTCACGCCGCATCGCCACATCTCCTTTTCTTCCTCATCGGTGATCTTTTCCCCAACTACCCTCCGACCTCATCTTCGTTCTACTCCGCCTATCACATCCCTCTTCCTGCTCTTCCTGCACTCCGCGTGCAGAGACCTTCGTCTTCCTGTTTCTGCAGGGTCGTCTCGACGGTCGTCAAGGTCGTCAAGAGTCTTGCTTTCTTTCACGACAAGTATGGTTATTCATTCACACATTCTCGAAGATTAGATGATCGAGTCGAGAGCATCTGATTATTACGAGTATCACCGGTGTCCCCGTCTAGACAGCATAGAAATATTCTATGAATATCTTATGAATATTCGTTACAGATATTTGTATATTCATAGACACTCAGTAGACACAAGGGCAAAAATATTTAAAAAATATATTTATTCGGTAGGTGCTAATGATACATTTTTTTAAGTTTAAATTCTTTTATTTAAATATAATCTTATTTAAACAATCTCATTCATGAAAAGCTACAGATTTAAGAAATGATCGCTATTATTTGAAATAATATCCTTTAACCAAATAAAATATTATCTAATAAAATATATGGTTACGATAAATATGTAAAATGAAACAAATAATTTCCTTATAAGAAAATTATCTTTCGTTTCAAACAAATTTTTTATTTAAGATAAAGATACATATTCGTTGAAGAGTCTAACAATCGTACTTATTAATCGAAACATTCGTTTTTCCGAGGCATGCCAATGAAATTTGTTTGGATGCGATAAATTTGAAGAAATCTTCTTCTCAGTACCCGAATCTCTACCTGTAATGTTTTACGATTATTCACAGAATATCCGAGTATTCCGAAATCAAAAACATTTTCATTTTCATAAGAACACTCACGTATGTATTTCGGAATGTATGTACTGTTTCTGGGCGGGCATTCCCGTCGAGGGAAACCACCGGAGCCGAGCGGCCGTGCCATTATTAGCTAGGATCTTACCCGGTGCTTCCGTCCACATCGAGCTGGTTACGTGCGAAATAAAGAAGTCTAGCCGGTACTAAAAAGAAAGAGGCGGTTAGAATTTACAAAGCCGTGCGCGCGCGCGCGGCGGTGTACGCTTGATTTATTCGCGGATTCCGCGGCGCGCCGTCGTGAATCCCGAAGAGAGCGATTTAAATCCTCCCGTTTCCCATCGCTACCCGTGTCACGCGTGTACCCGTGAGAGAGCACACACAAGCTCTCCCGCGAGCGCGCACCTCGCGCCGAGCACTTCCCTTTCTTCCTTTTCATTCGTTTTCTCGTCTCTCCTGAGTTAAACTCTCGTGTCAATGAGCGGAGCCTCGCTTTCGCTCGTCTCATCTTTCCCCCCGAGGGATTTCAAGTAGCAACAGCTGTTCCGTGCCGCGATGCACGCGACGTGCAAGTTGCTGCTGCGCGCGCGTACGCACACACGCGCGTTCAACTGTAGTCTGTCTGTGTGTGTGTGTGTATGAATACACACGACGTTTTGCTGAACGACAGATAGACGCGAGAGAGAAGCGGCTTTTCTCTCCTCTCGACTATCGGCTTGTTGATCTCCGCGTACAAATGCGTCGTGACGATAAGTTATCGAATCGAGAGAAGAAAGCGAGAGAGAGAGAGAGAGAGAGAGGGAGAGAGCACCGTTTATGTACAGTGCGGATTACACTGAAATCACCGGCGACCGCCTCGTCGACAATCTTGTCGACGACAATCTCACCGACGACATTGTGTATTAATCAATCGAATACACGCGAAATAAATGGGCTTTTCCTTCATTCCGGAGAGTTTCCCTCTCAGAGTTCATTTTCTCTCCCAGATAGCACACGAGTATTTCATGAATGCTTTATGAATTATCCATTACGAATATTTGTACGTTCTGTAGAATATATTGAAAACACTGTTACATATTCATACAGTGTGTTCTGAGTATACTCGAATGACCTATAAATTTATTAATGTTCTATGAATGTGAGTGGAATATTTTTTATGGGAAGTATGGGGAAATCTTGGGACTAAAGCCTGATCTGTGCCTTTTGCTTCTCATTTCTTGCTCTCTATCTCTTTTTCATAAGTAAATGGAAGTTCTTATTACTAGGAGAAATACAGAGACCAAGAAACAAGATGTAAAGAACACGTTGTAGACCAAGCTTAAAAGACGAAAGCAATCTCACGAGTACACGCGCAGATCTCAGTTTCTAATTAAGTAATAAATGTATGTCATAGTGCGTGTGCATACATAGGATTGTCCACTTTTCAGTTAGGTCAGTTAGATAATACATTGCATAATGCATGGTAAATGAACTTTACGAATGACCTAAGAACGTTCTCTTCTATTATGATTTCGACCGAAAATATATGTGTACATTTTTATACATACATTACACATATACAAGATGTGCCAGCCTAGGAAGAACACCTAAATATCTCTCCTTTGTTTTTAATGATATGAGATGTTTGGGGCACAATTTGAATGGTTTCGAAGGAGGAATACCGTGTGAAGGAAAATTTTTTAGCGGTCATTTTCTTCGTTTTTTCTTCAAAGAAACACGGAGGACTTCTCTTCCCTCCTGTGCAGATCAGTCGATCATTCCTGCGACAAGTATGCGTTATCCTACATATTTTACGCGCTCGTTGTCGATTAAGAGAAACTTAGCGGGAGATATAGAAAGTGTGAAACAAAATTGACGATTGGGAGACGCGATAGGTCTCGTTCACTTGCTCTTTTTTTCCTTTCTTCTTGCCTCAGGTACAGGTTTTTTACTCTCCCCGACGGATTTCGTCGGTAACTCACAACGCGACTTTTTAAAAGAGAGAGAGAGAGAGAGAGAGAGAGAGAAAGAGAGAGAAAGACGCGTTAGGGAAACCGACCGGACGAAATCCGACGAGTGAGGAGCGTCGTTCTCGCCTTGATTAGCGGTTGTTTAGGAGCAGTGAAAGTTTCTCCTTCGCGCTCGCTCGCTCGCCCGGGATGCGCTACCTTTTCGGAAGGAGATAAACACGACGTTCCTCCCCGTACGTTGCCCCGTACCCCTCGACAGAGAATCGACGGGAGAATCACCATTGTCGCGCAATACTCGCGCGTTCTCATGCGGAAACGCGCTGAGAAAGGAAGTCACCGGCGGCGGCGGGAATTAATCCGATCTCGCAGATCCGCTTTGCTCCGCTCTGCTCTCCGGAGCTGACCGGGCTGAGATCGAGCTGATGACCTCCATCCATCCAGGACGAGGCTCCGACAAGATCTGAGCGTTCACCCTCGTACCTGAGGATGCTACGCGATTGTGCAACGCGCGGAAGAGTATCGGGGTTAAACGTTACGTGCGCGCGCACGGGGTTAGCGTGAAACTAATCGCCCGTGCAAAATTGCGTGATGCCGGCATTAAACGGGCAAGCAACGGGCAAGGTTCCCCGCTCGGTCTTCAGGAAGAGAAAGAGCGGCTCGTCGTGACTGACTCGTGGTCTTCTCAATTCGCCCGTTCTCACGAATATACCCGTGATCCCGGAAAGACTCGAGAAAACCGGCAAAACTCTCTCGAAGCAGATCGAGTAGATCGGGCTTCCCCAACGTCGGGGTCGTTCCGAATTCAAAGCGCGCGAATCGGGTAGGTGTTCGACGTTCGGTCGAAGAAAGAACAACGGAGACATGTGGTTTTTATGTAAAAATACATAAAAAAGCTTTATTTCGCCACCGTTTTCTTGCAAAAAAATAAGTATAAAAAACATCTCTCCTTCGTGGTCGTCGTAATCATCATCATCATTATCGTCATCATCGTCGTTATCGTCGTCATCATCATCGTTATTATCGTTATCATCATCATAGTAGTCGTCATTGTGATCGTTGATATCATCATTATTCTCACCATCATCATCATCGTCGTCGTCGTCATCAGCCTCGTCGTTGTTGTAGTCGTCATCGTACTCAACATCGTCATCATCATCATCGTCGTCGTCGTCGCCGTTGTCGCGTTCTTCTTCCTCATCCTCGTCGTCTCGCGGCGATCGTCGCGCGTATAACACAGTGATACGTCAACACGACAAAACTTGTCGTCGCTGATTATTATGTTAGAGGTATGTGAGCGTTGTGTGCGTGTGTGTAGTAGGTGAATGGAGGAGGGGGATGGTGGGGCCGCGGGGGTAGTGAATTGACTAGTATGGCCCGGATCCACCGGGTGGCCCGTAACTCGTGCTGGGTCCGCTCGGTCCGGTGCCGCCGATTCCATCGATTCCGATACCGGTGCCGCCTCCGTGACCTCCGCCGATTCCGCCACCGATTCCGCCGCCGATTCCGCCGCCGATTCCGCCGCCGATACCGCCGCCGATACCACCGCCGATACCACCGCCGTGACCTCCGCCGATGCCGATGCCGCCACCGCCGCCGCCGCCGCCGCCGCCGCCGGACGTAATTTCCTTCTGTAATGTGTGAAAAACGTACGCGTTGATATCGAAATTCGGGGTGACTTCGCGCGACTCGGAATCTCCGACTCGTCGACGTCCCTCGCCTCCCTTACCTGCGTCTTGTACTTGATGAAGTAGACCTCCGGCTTGCTGGGTTGAGTAGGCGCGATGGTGGGCAGACTGATTTCGGGCGCCTCCTCGGGCTTCTTGACCAACACGTAGATAAGCGTTTTCTGTTCGTCCTGCTGCGGCAACGCCGGGATCACAGGAGCGGTCGGGGTCGGCGGGGTCGGCGCCTTGATGAAAATGATCTTATAGTGCTTCTGCGGGGGTGCCGGGGGCGCGATCGGCCTGATCGGCCTGTCCTCGGGCGCCTCAGGCGGCGGCACGTGCACGTAGATGTGCTTCTGAATCAGGGAGCCGCCGCCGCCGAACCCGCCGCCGAANGAAACCGCCGCCGAAGCCGCCGCCGAAACCGCCGCCACCGCCGCCGCCGATGCCACCGCCGATGCCACCGCCGTGTCCTCCGCCGAGGCCTCCGCCGAGGCCACCGAGTCCACCGCCGAGACCGCCTCCGTGACCGCCTCCGTGACCGCCGCCGATACCGATACCACCGCCACCGATACCGATGCCGCCGCCTCCGCCGGGAGCACCGTAGCTGGTGCTCGGAGTATAAGAATATCCGGCTTCCGGCCGCGCCATCGCCGCTGTGGCGAGCGCCAGGATCTGTGATCGACGAATGGATTGCGATGAGTGATCGCTTGGACTCGTGCGAGAGGGGAAAAACGCGAAAAGAGGCGAGACGCCCCGCAGCGACGAGTTCGATTAATCGCTGCGTTCGGGAAACACGAGCGATCAGTGCGCTAAAAGAAAAATATTGTTATTTTCGGGGACAGCAATATGCTTTTTTTTATTTTAACCACAAAAATAGTAATAGCAATGTGCACGTAAAGTTATTGTTATACATTACGTTACGCATTAACGTTAGTGTTTACTAGAAAAATAGTTCTCTCGACTATTTCTGTGGTTGAAATGAAAAAAGGATATTATTGTCCTCGAAAATATCTATATTTTTCTCTCAGTGTGAGCGGTCCATATGACACAGAAGCTTGCAGTAACATTGCTGCAATATTGCAACGATGTCGCTGCAATGTTGCTGACATTGCAGCAATATTAACGTTAGCTTTTGTGGGTTCTGTGAGCTCAGTAATTATTGGCCTTTACTGTTTACCGTTTAACGTTAGATCCCTAAATTTGGACCAATTACGTTGACGAATTATTCAACCGTTCTACAACCGGTTGTGTTTTCTGAACGCAGCAATTTTTTATCATTCCTTGCGTGGCGCGTTCGCGAAGTTCGCGGTCACAATTTAATTCGTGCCTCCCCAGTAAGTGTGAAATCATTAACACAACGTTATTACAATGATATCTTATAACACGCAACGTATTCAAATATATAATTTTCAATGTTGTACACAATGTTATTGCTAATAATTTAATATTTGACCCAAACATTAAGAATAATATTTATACGATATGATTTTAATATTTAGGAATATTATATTATCAAATAACAGTTTAAAAACATTTATAAGATATTATAACATCCAGATGTTTATCAAATCCACATGAAATCAATGTTTCGAAAGATTGATTTAATGTTTCTTGCTTACTGGGTTGTTACATCGGACAAGCGAACAATACATCGTCGCGGAACTGCGAAGCTGGCAGATTCGCAAATGGATAGCGACGGAGGGTTGAAGCGTCTCGCAAGAGTGTTTCTCAAGAGACGGCAATTCTCAAGAGAGAGAAAGAAAGAGAGAGAGAGAGAGAGAGAGAGAAGGGAGACAGAGAAAGAGAGACAAACGCGGCCCGCTCAAGAAAATAAATCGTTCCCACTTCCCACGCCTTCGAATAATATAATAAGAGAGACTATATCGCGAGGACAATGCGAGGAGAGCGTACTTTCATCTGACTCTTCCTCGGCGCTTTAGAGCCGAGAAATAAAAACGAGAAACGAGGAGAAAGAGTGAAGACTCTCTTCCTCTTTCTCTCTTTCCCGCTCTCGGTTTTCAAAGGGTGAACCGGAAGCGCGGATGAATCGCGAGGGTGAGTCCGCGGAAAGATGCGGAAGACGTGTCCCTCCGCCTCGACGTCACGCGCGTTACGTAAACCGGAGCGGAGGAGGAATCCCGCGGCCGAGATATAATACGTGCATCCGACTCCTTCTCTTTTTCGTTCGCGTGCCGCGCGGAAACTAGAGAAGTGGCACAATCACTGAACCGGTTGCCCCCGGCTGGTCACTATCACGGAGTACATTGACACCGCACACAATGGCCCCTGTGCACCCTCCCCTCCCTCGTTTACTTTCTCCGTCCACCCCTCCCGAGCCCGGATCGGAAGGCCCCCCGAGATCACGAGATCTCGAGCGAGGGAGTGAGTGTACGACGAATTTTTCGTTTCTCCTCGTTTCTCCCGCGCGTCTCACGCGGGGGGGGGGAGGACTCGTCCTCCGGATGAAATTTCACGTGATTTCCATGCTGCGACTTTCGTTACTATCGCGAAGAGAGAAGATGCGGAGAGAGAAAGGCGAGAGAGAGAGAGAGAGAGAGAGAGAGAG
>NW_014554586.1:238801-335592 GCF_001313825.1 Dinoponera quadriceps | reverse complement strand
AGAGAGAGAGGGTAGGGAGGGAGGGAGGGAAGAGAGAAAGAGAAAATCCAGCGAAGAGGTCCCAAGGAGTCCAAACGATACGGTTCCACACGGAGGACAGTGGGAAGGAAGGAAGAGAGGAAGGAAAGAGAAAGGAGAAAGGGAAGGGAGGGAGGAAGTGGGAAGGTGAAGCTGCGGGGAGAAACGAAAGCGTGGACGCTACTCACCATGAATGCCCTCATGGTTGCTGCTGTTCCTTGATTTGAGGACTGATGCTCCGTGGATGTCTTGAAGCCCCCTTTTATACGGGCCAGCCTGGGCCCCACTCGAGCCTCGACCCATCACCTATGAGATGCGACGGAGCTATTGCAAATCTCTCTCCCTCTCTCTCCCTCTGCCGCGCGGGGTCTCTCGGGTGCTTCTTACGTGCGAGTGTACGCGCGAGCGTCCATCGCGCGCGCGCGCGCGCGTACTCGCGGCGAGAATTTGTCTCTGTACTTTCCTCGAAATCCAACGATTCGATTCGGGATCGGTTACAGTAATCCGTCGCGTCAGTCACGTAACGAGGATATCCAGCGTGACAAACGAGCGTGAGAAATGTGTGCCGAGGATACGTTACGTGCGTGTACCGCGCGCAGGATTAATCCCCTACGCGCGGTATTATCTCTTAAACGCGTGTCCCACGCGGCTATTCCGCCGACGAACGCGCGCACCTGGTGATCTGCAATTCGCGCGACGGCATTCGATCGGGCCTTGATGATCCCGCGTCCTCCGATCCTCTGCGAGAGATACCAGAGGAATCACAACTGCGCGTACACGCACGTTCGTTAATTTGCCAGTGCTACACGGAGGAAGAGGTTTCTTTAGATTTAGTATTTCTATTTACTTGACTAAAATGCGTTTCATTGAAACCACATACATTTACACGGATTATTATTTGTTCGGGTAAATATGTTATTGTCTCATTCGAGGAAACTCTGTTATTTAGGGGAAAGAACGCGATTATTTTAAATAATATCTTTTAACCGAATGAAATATTATTTGGTTACGATAAATATGTAAGGTGAAACGAATAATCTCTTTGTAAGAAAATTATCTTTCGTTTATTTTCGTTGAAGTGTCTAATATAGTCGTACTTATTAATCGGAACATTAGTTTGTTTGGATGCAATAAAATGGATTAAATTTGAAGAAAGTCTTCAGCCTTTTCTCAGTGTACTCAACGTCATAAGATCGCGAGTGAAATTCTCATCCCGGACTCGCAAGTTCCGGATTCCGCGGTACGCGAACTTAACTAAGCCGGCAGACGTTTGACAAAAGATACTTCCGAAATATGAAGCTCGCGTTATATAATAAAATGCAGTCCCACGAGCATTTGAATAGACTCTGTCGACGACTGCCGCATTTCATAAGTCCGTTAACGACGAATTTTAACGACGTCGCGCGGCCATTATGGAACTTTCGCATGGGGAACGTAACATTTAGTAGACGCTTAAGGAGAGATTATTTACGGGCGAAATGCGATCTGTTAGGATTATAGCGTACTTATCTCCGTTGAAAAATTTCAGTCCTTTGCCTGCAACTTCGCGCACACGTGTCCGCCACCCACGAATGAGTGTCGCTTTCCTTTAATTTCGAATTCGGACAGACGAGATTAAATCGATGACTCGTCATCGAGCTGGGTATACGCTGAGTACTTATACGTCTACGGTACAACAGGAACAGAAACTTTGAAATAAAAATGTTGAAATAAAAATATCTACGTACAGAAAAAGATTTCTTTGGAATTAATAAAATTGCTTTAATTGAAACAAATTTGTCTTTTGGAATGGAGCAAAGAAAGGAATGATTGATTCAACAAACAAGATTGTTTAGTTTCTCAAACAATAAATATCTTTACGTCAAATAATATATTTCTTTCGTATTTTCTCATCCAAAAATTATAATGGTTGCCACAAGCAATAAATTATTTGAAAGAAATAACACTGTGTTAGGAAAATGTTAAAAAACTTTGTTCTATTTCAGTGGGATAATATTTAATATATAATTAAATAAATCTTTTTTTATTGGAAACGAAATATTATTTCCTCTAAATAATACTGTTTTTCTTTTTCGAACAATATAACTTATTTTAGTGAAACAATACAACTTTTTCAAGCAAAATGATACTTGATATTAAATTATGTCATTTGTATTAAACAAGTCCAAGTCAAACAAACACGTACATGGAGAAAATATTGTAAAAATCATCAAAAAGTTTTGTAACGTACCGTACTGGAATCGGTACCGCACTGGAATTAGTATAACTAAAATCATAATATATATTTCGCAATCTTTAACGATATACTCAATTATATACATAATTAATGAGTACAATGCACATAATGATTTCAGTCATAATTCCGGTATGGTCTAACATTATAAAATTTTGTAGTACTTTTTATTACATTTCCTCCATGTATATTAAATCTAAATAAATATTTTTTTCTGTGTATCGTTTTTTTTTATAAACGTTGCTAGAGAAACCGTCTTTTTGTACATACATACATACATTCTCTCTCTCCCTCTCTCCCTCCCTCCCTCCAACGCGACTCACTTTATCCTATACGTTAAAACACTCAGATAAAGAGATTATAAATACATAGGTAGGCTCGAGCCGCTCGTTGTTAAGCCGCATTTCCTCGTTTGGAAAAAACGATGCCGCGGGGTAGACTGGAACGCGAGAGTCGGGTCGGAAGCCGCGGAATTGCGGGGGACATTAATAAGTGGAATATTAAACGTCGGGTTATCCAATCCTGTGGGAATAATCGACTCGGCTTTGTTCGGTCGCATATTGGCATATTGCAGTGCGTGTACTGCGCGTGCATCTTGAAGAAGAGTCGTCCCGAACGGCGCGTTATAGAAAGTATAACCGGCACGCGCGTTTAACGGCTACCTGGGACGCGCACGAAACGCACGGCCGGGCCAATTTTATTCGATTATTATGTTGCGTTACGTGTCGTTAATAGCCGCTTAAAAGATTCCTTAGTGGCCCATAAGAAAAAAAGAGACGTCCGTCCGCACGTCGCGTCATTTTCGGGGCTAAATTGACGCGGGAAGAGAATATTACCTCGTTACAAGTGCGAGAGAACATCGCCTCGCGTATAAACGTTCTCGCAACGCGACATTCTCCTTCATTTTTTTGCGCTTCAAATCAATCCCGATTCCTCCTAATTTTGCAACCGTCCACAAAGAGCGGATGAGAACGTGAAAATACGTTTTTTTGCGCGTCGTCATCGCACGTACTTCGACCCACGTATCTTGCGACACGCGCAGAGCTACGGGCTAAAAGCCATTCCGAAATTCAATATGCTAATTGCACGTCTCGTGATTGATCGCCGTGAAAATTCGCCGAGCTTCGAAGCGGGAGGACTCTCTCGTCATCGTGTAGACACCACACAGGTAAACGCTCCTTAAACACGTCTCCTTAATCTCACTTTTCTTTTTTTTTAACCGTGAGCTTTTCGCGATTGACTAAGTAATTCACGGTAAGCAAATGCTTCCCGCCAGCCGGAGGCTGGAAACAATGGAATTGGCCGCTTCCGCGACGCGAGGTAACAAGGAACGGGCAGGAAGAGAAAAGAACTTGAAGAATTTCGGCTCGCCGCCTTCCTCGGAAGCATCCTCTCGCGTTCGCAAGTGCATCGACGAAGCAGGAAAATGGGTAAAAAGACAGAGAGAAAGAGAGAGAGAGAAAGAGAGAAAGTATAATTTATTATACGCTTTGAGATTCAATTCTCTTAAACGTATTTAAAAAAATATATAATTTCATTTGATAATTGCTTTGTGAATATTAGTAGATAATAATACATGTATGCTGAGTAATTACTTTATAAGGAGTAAACCTTGAAATAAAGGTACGTTAGTAATTATAATTATAATTAAGACATATAAGAGAAAAAATAAAAGAGAAAATGCAAACTCACGACTAATATCAGTCGGAATATCAGAGAGAGAGAGAGAGAGAGATAGCTTTTATCGAGTTTAATACATAATGAATAATATAGAGCAAATTTTACATTAAAGCTATGCCTATAGAGAGATTGTTGTTAAAGTGAGTAGATGTAGATTACAAAATACATAAGTATGCGACTACTCGAAATATAAACGTAGATATGAATATATATGTAACCGCGTCAATACCAGGTTATATATGAACATGATAATATACGGGTAATGTCAGAGAGAGAGTCAAATATACACGCTACCGACTTGAACATACCTAGACAGCTTCACCAAAACAAGCAGATGATGAAACAAGCAAATATGAAGAAAGAAAGAGAGAAAGATAGAGAGAGAGAGAGAACTAAATTCAAATGCAGAAAGAGAGAAAGAGAAAGATAGAGATAAAAACTAAAATTCAAATTCAGAGAAAGAGAGAGAGAAAGAGAGAAAGAGAGAGAGAGAGTCAGACAAAACCTAAATTCAAATTCAGAGAGAGGGAAAAAGAGAGAGAAAGAGAGAGAGAGAGAGAGAGAGAGGGAAAAGGAGAGAGAGAGAGAGAGAGAGTCAGAAGGCCGAGACAGCAGCCACTCTGTCTAATACTAAAGCGACTGACGCCAGAGAGAGAGAGAGAGAGAAAGAGCAGATGGAGACATTTTCCTTTCTTCACCTATGAAAAACTTTACAGCTATGGAAAATCGCATGGAATTTTGAAAATTCCTCAACGAGCGTGCGCGTTCTTCCATCGCAACGGGAGGTACGTGCAAGGTACGAATGTTGCCCAGGACAAAAGTAGATCACGAGTAAAACGAGTTCTCCGGTTCGGGCGCGCACCAATGCGAACGAAAAGTTTAACCTTGCTAGGTGACGGTATCCCCTGCTCTTTCACGCAAGTACGTGCCTCGGACTACACGCGTGCGCGTGTCTGAGTAGACGTAGATGAAAGGAGGCTACGATTTCGAGAGGGAACGGCAGGTGATATAATAACGAAACCGATACGAGAGCGCGTAGGACCTACATGGAGCTGCGGAACGCTCTCATGTTCGAGTTCAAGTTCAAACTTCCGAGAGAAATCCGGTAGAAGTGTCGTCGTGTAAAATCGCCGGAAAAAAAGGCCCGATCACACAGATTCGGTCACCGCGGCGCGGCGCGATTATTCTTACCCACGGTTTCGTTTCGCTCATAAATTATTAATATCGGCCGAAAGTTTAGTCCGGCCGTGCGAACTCCGAAGGTCTGAGAGCAGCGGATCATTAGCATTGAACTTGACCAAGATCGAACTCGTTCGGAGTTCGCATCGCCACGCGACTCGATTACCTCCGCCTGTGCGATAATTGTGCATTAAATTAATTTCACGACGGTCTTTGGAAACAGGTTGCAGCGAGAACGAAGTGAGACGTGTAGTCGACCTGTCGCGTAAACCCGCGACGAGAGAGAGAGAGAGCTTTTTTTTTCCCGATCACGTCGCGCGCGAGGAAACTGACGCGAATTTCTAACAGATACTTGTTAACGACCGAAGACGTCTCTTACGTGGATATTTTCGACGGGAGAATCTAATGTTCGACCAGCACGGCGAATTATCCTCGCGGCCTTCGTTGCGAAACCGAAAGTCTCTCTTCCTTCTCCGCGTGGAAACCTGCCAGCGGTATCTCCGCCGCCGTGAGAGCGAGAAGGAGAGAGAGAGAGAAAGAAAAAGAGAGGGTGATCAAGGGAGGTAAGGAGAAAGAGGGAGGGAGGGACCTCGAAATCCATTTGACCCGAATATCCGACGGAGGAGCTTCTCTCTCTCGTTTATTTTTCTCCTTCCTTTGCTCTTCTTGAATCGGGAGGAATTAAACTTTCCCACCGGAGGAAGCGGCAGCAGCAACGGCAGCGAATCTGCCCTTTGTTTGCCAATTCCGGTTCGTCGTTTCTCATCGTCTTCTTCTCTTCGGTGCAGTCCCTGCGGATCCAGGTCCTCGTCGATCGCTCGAGATCACCCGATCGGCCGTAGCGGGGCATCGAGGCCGAGGACGAACATGGGAGAGAGTCGCCGATTCTCGAGTAACATGCTTTGGAGAACGTGAACCTGCGCAAAAAGAAAGATCTTGGGTGATACGATGACTAATCGTGTTAATTGGATGATCGTGTAATACACGGACGGATAAAAGCATGGCCCGGGTGAAAACTCGATGAGACGAGAAGTGATATCTCCGTTACTGCGACTGAGGACACTCCTGTGAACGTTCAGCTGTATTTGACACGTTGAACGTCAGAACTGAGAGAATAATATACGGCCGATCATTCGTAGGAGTTGGGCATACTTGATATTTGTTTCTGCTCATATTGCAAAGTTTGGGCTTATGAATGGTGAATTTCCACTGTTTGGTTATTCAAGTAACGGGTTTATATAGGTTTGGTATCGTTAAGCGGAGTCCACAATGAGAATTTAATACGTAAGACTTTTAAGAAATTGACCAATCATAGTCGAATTATAGAAGAAATGTTAATTATGATCGGTCAATTTCTTAAATATTACGCCTTAAATTCTCATTGTAGACCCGGCTTTATAAATTAAGCCTTTCTTTATAAGTTAATTTTATATATAAGTCAAAGTGAAATTCAATCCACCCATCTCTCTGGAAATATGATGGAGCAGATGGCTCTGTCTACTCTAAAATATATAATCTAGCTACTGTATGCCCACCACCGTTAGCATTTAAAAATGACGTAGCAAATGAAAATTGAGAGTGCGTGATTCCATAAAAATCTGAAAAGACGCAAAGTGAGCGGTTACATCACTGCCTAGGCAACTAGTTATGATTTTTCTTCTCGTAACTGTAATTTCTTTTGTTAACCATTAGCTAACTTATTTATCTGGCTATTATCTAGCCTCCAGGAGAAATGAGCATTACATTACCGGCTAATAACGCATTACATACAAATGTATTATCTTGTGGCTAGACATTCACAAGGCTCAATTTCTGCTAGGGCATTCTCTCGTCATTTTGACATAATCATGATTTTCTGTTCCTACACAGGACGTTCCTTTCAAATAATTTATTGCTTGCAACCATTGTAATGTTCGAGTGAAAATATAAAAGAAATATGTTATTTGACATAAAAATATTTATTGTGTTGGAGAAACCAAACAAGCCTGTTTGTTGAATCAAACATTCATTTGTTCCATTTCGAAAGACAAATTTGTCTCAATTAAAGAAACATTATTAAATCTAAGGAAATCTTTTCCTCTGTGTAAACAAGAAACATTAAACCAATTTTATGGAACATTGAATGTTAACATTGAATTGTATGGAACAGATTTCATGTAGATTTTATAGACATTTTGATATAATATTTTATAAATGTTAAACTATTACCTGACGTATTTGCATAATGCACCCAATTGCCTTGCTTGTAAATCATTCCCATGGATTTCAATCGTATGGAAACTGCTTGTTGCGTAACTCCCAATGATTCTGCAAGCTCCTCTTGCGTTTGACTCAGATCTTCATCGAGTAATGCCTCCAATTCTTTGTCTTCGAATTTTTTTGGCTGTCCAGAGCGAGGCTTGTCTTTAACGCTGAAATCACCATTCTTGAAACGTCGAAACCATTCCCTACATGATTTATCAGTTGGAGCATTGTCGTCATAAACTTCTACAAGCATTCGATGCGCTTCAGCTGCACTTTTCTTCCAATTAAAGCAGAAAATTAAAATCTCCCGCAAATGCTCCTTAGTTAACACAAAATTTGACATATTCAGCACAGTAAAAAACAGGGGTTTTGCATGAAACTCAAAGCGATATAAACTGAATATTATTGACAGACGTCTAACCTCTCTGAAACCACCGAAATCATCTGTCACTATGAAACATTCATAAATAGCCAGAGCCATCTTTTGAGAACGGACCGAACTAATTTGTACTCCCAATGTATTTTCGATTTCTGCGAAAGAAGTGAATCGGTGACCCGCCAAATATTCCTAAACATTAAAATTATAATGAATAAAAACAAAATGATTCAACAGATTAATCAAAGTATTGTTCATCGCCGGCTACTACTTTTTCCCACCTCTCAGGCAATTTTCGAATTACATCTCGAAAAAATGTCTCGTCTTTTGAGGCGATCCAAGTTAGGAGCCAATTTTCGATTTCTGCGAAAGAAGTGAACCGATCACCCGCCAAATATTCCTAAACATGAAAATTATAATGAATAGAAATATCATTGATAACGTTTGAGTCAAATATTGTTAACAATGATGTTTACACAACATCAAGAACTACATACTTGAAAACGTTACATGTCACAAAATATCATTGCGACAACGTCGTGCAGTGATAATTTCTCGCTTATACCGAGTGGGACGGTCGGTAAACGACAGCCATTCGATTATAATCGACGCAGTTGTTCGAAGCGCGTGCGTGCACACGCTTCTCCTCTCTCGTTAAGACAATCAATTCGCCGCGCGACACGTATATGCAAAATTTATGGAAATCGGGCGGTGGGTGTTTTCGGCGCGGCCGCAAAACCGGCAGCGTCGGGATGCAAGCGTGACGCAATTTGCGTTATATCGCGGACAAATTAGAGACATGCCCCCGGGACGCGTGCATGTCGCGTTTGTCGCGCGAAAACACGTGAAACGCGCTGCTCGTGTTCCTCTTTCCGTGACGGTTGCGCAACGGAACAAGTATATACATACGTAACTTTGCACCACATATTTTATGCTTTGCGCGTGCGTCTCTCTCTCTCTCTCTCTCTCTCTTTTCCCCCCTTTTTCCCTCTTCCCCCGGGCGTATGATAATGGCAGGGCATTTTCCATAAATTCCATGCCGCACGTACGGAGGCAAAACGCTATATAAACCGCCTCTCTCAATGGTAGTCGCACACTCGAGGCAGTGAAATCTCTCGAGATCGGCGGGATAGAGCGTCGTCCGCTTTAGAAACAATATATGTTCGTGTGCACCTTCAGTCGAGCGCGCGCGCGCTCGCGCAAAAGCAAAGGTAACTGGTACTTTGCGTAACGAACGAATCAGCGCCGAATGAATATGACGTAACACACAGCGGATTAATATGGGAATCGACAGCTCGAGCTTCCCCCCCGAGATCGCGAGCGACCGTTCTAAACTGATATTACCGGCCACAATCGGCGGCGAACGGGATTTTTCTCGCGTCTCTCCCCTTCTGCGCGCGCGCGGCGCGGATATAAATTAACATTGCGCAATGTTTATTGCGCGAGACGCTAATCACGAGCGCTAAGGAGCCGTCGATGCAGGGGAGCTCTCTCTCTCTCCCCCCCCCCCCCNCCCCCCCCTCTCTCTCTCGTCTATCTCGGAGTTGGCGACGGTAAAAACGAAACAAGGTGAAGCCTGGCCGCTCGCTCGATCGCGCCGATTGAACTCGCTGTGTAACCTCCACGTTCCCGCGCGTTCCATTCGTTCGATATCGGCGATATCGGCGCAGGCAATCGGCGAAGGCTGCTTTTGGTCCCCGGCCGGCTGGTGGACGAACAGTCTCGACTTGATTACGTGAAATAATAGCGAGTATCCCTCGCAAGAGAGACAGAGAGAGAGAGAGAGATACGGCGGCTGAGATAAACGTGACGCGCGCGACATCTGACAAATGAGTTATGTGCAAATAACGCGCTTCTCGCGCAAGACTCGCGCGGCGAACTTTCCTCCGCCTCTGAATGCGAGCGTCGCTCCGCGACGAGGAGACCGGATTACGCGAAACGATCTTTCGTGCGATCACTCGTGGCTTCGCTCGTCGAGACAGATCGCTCTATTCACCTGTCCCGAGCAGAAAATATCTGATCGGTTTGAACAAAAGACTAATAGCTACCCAGGCAGGAGAAAAAATTACGTAATGACGACAAAATGACAGTGAGATGTTAAAAGGTCATTTTTTAATCATGACAGAAGATTTATAAAATTATGGTTTTGAAATTTATTTTGAGATTTAATTCTTTCCGAATAGACCGTTCAATATGTTTAAGTTACACCTGTTAGTAACTATATACAAAATTGTTCGAGTAAACAATATTCTATTTATTGTAATTACAAATAATTTTGTTGTTATATAATTAATAAAATTACAAATTATAATTATTATACTCTAAATATAACTGAAACTTCTTTTGCAATAAAAATTTATTTGTGAGGAATAGTTGCGTATTTTTATTCATACAGCACACTTTGCCCGACAGATATCATTTTGAGATATCGCAATAATCATAGGATATCTTAAACGACGTCTAAAACGTTGTTACAATAATATTTTATAACATATATAATGTTTTCACATATGTAGTTCTTAATGTTATATACAAAGTCAATATTAACAATATTTGACTTAGACGTTAAAAATAATATTCCTATGATTTTGATATTTAGGCATATTATATTATATCAAGTAACAATTTAAAAATATTTATAAAATATTATGTTAAAATGTTTATAAAATCAACGTTTCAAAAGATTGATTTAACGTTTTCTTGCTGCGATTCATTTTATAGTCTGTCTAATAAGAACGTGACCGACATAATTTTTCAGCTATTTATTATAAGAAAAATAAAAAAGTAATATATGTAGCACTCGATTTGTACTATAACGCTTTTATATCAACAAGTCGTCGTTGAGCGTCAGGTGCTGTTCGTATTCTAAAGGTTAACGGATGCCACATTAGTTTTGGCATTGAGAAAACTCAAGCATAGAATTTTGCACATATATATAAATGTAAAACATTATTGTAATGTTATATCAAATTTCTTTTAGAAAAAAAAAGGAAAAAAAATAAGCCTCCTCGACGTGGAATCGAACCACGGTCTCCCGCTTAAAGTAAAGCAACGGCGTACTTGCCACTATACTATCGAGGACATCTCGAGAGCTCATTCTAGATTTGTGGTATACCTGTTGCCTGCTGGTATACGTTCGATTGTTCAATAAGAAATTATCCCTAGACATGATAGATTTGCTACAACAATAAGAAAGATAAAAAATATAATAATTGCGTTAATATCAAGTGAGATATAAATTTGTGAATGTTAATTTGTGCAAAAATTGCTACATTTGAAATTTGCATTAAAATTTTCATTAAAATTAATATTTGAAAATATTAATATCCAATAATTAATATAAAATATTTGTATCTTGATATTAACACATATATGTTATTTTTGAGCTTTCTTATTATTGCAACAATATCTATCATGTTTCAGAATACTTTCTTCTTAATCAACAAAGTATATACTAGTATGTTATTAGTATACCACAAACATAGAAAGCATTCTCGAGATGTCCTCGATGGTATAGTGGCAAGTACACCAGCTTTGATTCAAGCTTGGAGACCGTGGTTCGATTCCACGTCGAGGAAATTTTTTTTTCTTTTTTTTTATAAAAAAAACTTGACATAATATTACAATAATATTTTACATTTATATATATGTGTATGGTAGAACTTTAAGTTTGAGTTTTCTCATATATCAAAGTTAATGTGGCTCGTATTTTAGCAACAGAACCCGCTGACAGGCAATTCGAGCAAATTGGCAGCAGAAATCGCGCAGAGCTTGTGCTGGGCCAAACTGCGTGAAGAGAAAAAGCTTTCTTCGGATTTAGTATTTCTATTTATGATCAAATTGGGTGCAACAAAATTTATTAAATGGAAGAAGAGGATGCTTTGCGGATCGTTCGATTGCGTGGCATTCGCGGCAGGCGGTCTCTCTCTCTCTCTCGTTCGCTCTGTCCGCTCTGATCGCAAAGAAGGACCGGCTCCTTTCTACCTTCGAGCGGTCGACGTGGCGTCACACTCGGGACGTCCGGTCGAATCACGGGATCAAGTGAATCGAGATATGATTTTCCCATTCACTTCTGCGTGCCTCACGCAGTTAATTATATGCCCGTTTCGCTCTTACTCTCGGTCCACGTCCGTCTCGCCTGGCATGAGCGCGAGGACACCGTCGCCGTTCTTGATTAGCTTGCACTCTCTGTTCCCCCGACTTTCGGTCCCACCTGTCGCCCATCTCTTTCTGTACGAACGTTTCGCACGTTGATATCGATACGGGGATGCGTCTTCGTACGTAACGAACGAAGCCTCTCCATTTCTCCCTCTCTCTCTCTCTCTCTCTTTCACACATACACGCTCTCACCCTCGAGCATTCCTCTCATCCGATCCGACGTCGATTTCCGCGTGGATAATCGTTCTGTAATTATAATCCCACACAGGCTACAATAGGATATGCCGGGTAAAACGGGTATTCTTTACACTTTCACCTCTGTTTCCAATACCGTTGTCGTTGGAGCGCGTGAACGAACTCGCCGCTCGGACAGCTCGTCCACTTCGCCGAGAGTTCGTCGAGAGATCTCGCCGGAGGCTCTCGACTTTTCCGGCCGATTATATGGATACGCATTACACGCGTTTCACATAAACTTTGCCCGATCGTTTTGTTGTAATACGCTCTGAAGCTCGGTCCACAATGTGCTCTTTGCGTCTTGTTTCTTGCCCTCTCTCTCTCTCTCTCTCTCTATCTTTTCCACAAGTAAATGGAAGCTCTTACGAAAGAAAGTTAGAGAGCAAAAAACAAGACGCAAAAGCACTTAACACCGACGATCGTCACGACGAAAATCGCCCGTCCCACCGGATGTACGTTCTCCGGAAGTTCCGGACGAGTTTCTTGGCGAGATAGAAACGGTCCCACTTCTTGGGAAGCCCGATATCGCGCAGCAGACAGTGTCGATTAATCGGTGCAATCATCGCGTAATTCTCGTCTCTGCTGATGTAATTGTACGCTGAAACGGCTGGAGTGTAATTCGTCCTTTAATGAGCGAGGCAATTGACGCGATGCCGCCGACTCTGTGCGTTGCCAATCACATCAGTATCAGAGATGCCAGAAATGTGCTATTTCTTTTTTAACGCCTATGACATAACGTTTCTATATAAGGCAAATTAGAGTTTTACCACACATTTTCTAACAACCGGTTTGTTTCTAACAACCGGTTCTTCCCGACCAATCTCTTGGAATCGATTTTTCCTCGGCGAAAGCGTGCTGGAGGAACAAAGCGCCGGTGTGTGATACATTTATGTATAAAATACACGTACAGACAAGAAGGTGGGATCTCGCGGGAAACAGTTGTGTAACAATGTCGATATACGCCAAAGCAAGCCTGGTAGATAGATAAATAAACCATAAGAGAACACGGTGCTGAAGCATTATGTACTTTCCAGGAAGTATCCGAGGCGGAAGGGGTTCCTGCGGTCGCCGGGGTCAGGAAAATCGATATATGCGCTCGGCACTAGAAGCTGCTGGCTGCTGCATTGCGACTCCGCATCTTCGTTCCGGTACAAGCGACTGCACAATTTCTTCCGATGCGAAGGTGCCTTCTACTCCAGTCACTTAGTCACATCTCTCTCTCTCTCTCTCTGTATTAATTCTACCGGTTAAGTTCTTCAATTCTCCCTCGTCTTGATTAAATATTACGCAGATACATAATATATAAAGGAGATATGAGAAATGAAAAGACGATTTGTGTGGAATAATCCAAGTAAACAAAAAATCATTAACACGTTATTATACAAAGATATCTTGTAACATGTGCCATTTTCAAACATGTAGTTCTTAATGTTGTGTATCTAATGCCATTGTTAATTTCTTTTTCGAACATGCCTGTACATGCAGCTTTCGTATCAGGTTGAATATTATATTTGCATTATAGATAATGTGCAAACGCATTCGGAGAACATAGAGACGGGTTTTTTCGGAAAGATTTCTAAACTCGCGCGCTGAATGAAATTACAGAATCTCTGTGCAGTTATCTTTGATCTCCCGTGGATGATGCAAGGACGGCGAGTGGCACCGGGAAGTAAGGAAGAGATTCATCAATAATAGGCGAACCGACGAACGACGACGAGTACCGAAGACCTGTGGGAAGCGCGGTGCCAAGCATCATTGGCACTATAAGGAGGAATGCTTCTATAGCCGAAGAAAGTTAAGAATTTTCACCTCCTAGAGAAAGCACACCGCATGACGCATGTAGATATTACGCCACGTATAGTGAATCCCCCTTTGCCGCGGCCTTCGATCCGAGTTGCCGTTAACGCGGCACGACACCTTCTCTCGCCAGGTCGTCTCTCGTCTTCGTTCTTACCGTTGAAACTTCCTTATTCCTATCCTTCCTTCCTGCTCTGCACACTCTTTCATCTCTTGTCGACTTATCACTTATTTATCAGTTTTACTTTTGCGCTGTTCGCGTCAAGCCGCCCTTCCGACAGATACAAGCTTAGCTTCACATCTAAGAGTGACAAAGCTGATATCTCTGACACAGAAATTCGGTTATATACATCTCTCTTGGAGGAAAGCGCCATATTATATTTCTTTCCGTCTTCCGTCCGTTGATGCGCGTGTCTATTTTGTTGCCGTACATATATAATTTTTTTTTTTAGTATAAAACGTGTAATTTTGTTTAGTATAAAACATATTTTTACATAAAATTCTGCCGACTTCATTTATATAATATTACAATTACATTAAATATAATTTTTTTAATATTATTCAGAGTGGACATATAACTATCTGTTAATATTTCAGAAATATTACTTAATACTAAATAATATTAACTAGAATATTATTCGAATATTACGTCCAATATTCTAAGAATATGCCCGGAATATTATTTAATATTAAATAATATCACGCGCTTATAGGGCTGAGAAGAGGGATAATTCCAGCCGGTCCAATGTGGACGTGGCGCTCGACTCATGTTTTTCAGAAATCTTAACTGGCATATCTCTTTTGCATGCACGAATTACGCGAGGATCCGTGCGGAAACGCGACCCATGCGCGGTAACGCGTAGTAACGTAAAATCGCGATAGCAACCACCACCGCGTCGCATCACTTCTCAAGTACGAAGCAGAGTCACACGACTCTTACGCAATGCGGGTTGCAGGCGATTACGCAGTAGGCAAGCGAATTTCACACTCGGACAACTAACGGCCCAAATGCACGGAACAGTGAAATATGTCTTTAAAGGACACTTTGTGGAACCGGGGGGAAGTTACGTGCCAATTGGAGGTCGAAATATTTCACAGAAATAACGCATATTTTCATCTAAGAGAGATACAAAGAATGATTACGGAGTTACGCATTTTGTTACGAATTTTATTTACACGCAGTATTTTTCAATTTAATTATACAGCCATTGTAACTTTAGTAATTAATTAATAACTATATATACATATAAATAAAGGAGATTTTTTAATTCATAATTTAAATCCTGAATGAATAGCTACCACACCAAAGGTCAGATTCGTATATGTTACGTTCCTAAATCCTGCTGTTTCGATCATATCCTGAAAATGTAACAAAGAAATAGTTAAATGTGTACACACACACACACATACACACACGCACACACAAAACTAAAAGTAAAAAATATATTACTTAATTTTTATACACAACTACGTGAATAGGAATGACAAATTTAATGATTATGGAACTCATAATAACTATGAATAATTAAAGAGCAATACTAATATTTACGTAAAATGTTACAATTGAAATGTGTAACGATTCTTAATTATATGATTACATGTAAGAAGTGACAAAATAATACTGTACTTTGAAATCCTCTTGCTTTGGGAACTTCCTTATGCTTTCTACGAGATACTGATAAGCGTCCCACTGTCCTGCGATTAGTTGCCCCATCACGGGTATTATTTGAAATGAATATTGATCGTACAACCTGAAACAGATGTTAAACAAAATTTCACTACATTTTACACTTATCTTTGTGTATGATTATTTCAACATGTTCACTGCGGAGACTTATTCGGAGGACTCTGCCCGAAAGTCACCTCCTAGTTTTTATTCATGTAATTGTGTAAAACAAACTTTTAGTTTGATAATATTGTTACATCCCAAGACATTTACGATACGTTCGCCCTATCCCCCAAATTAAACAAAAACTGTAATTGTTTAATTTCTTATTCGTACTTCTTGTAAACATACTTCTACTACCAATTGTAGACCACGTTCTTTCCATAAGTAAATATTAGTTTTTACAGAAGAAAGATAGTAAGAAACAAGGCGCAAAGAGCGCATTATACACCAAGCTTTACGTCGCTTACATGTGTGGCGCTGATAACGAACGTGTTGAAGTACATACCATTGTAAAGTCTGATTGTTAATTTGACTAAATTCCAGACACAAGAATCTCCCACCTGGTTTTAAGACTCTGTAAGCCTCGGACAATGTCTATAACGAATATACATTAATGCAGCTATATAACTAATACTCAACACTTGAATATAACATTTACCTTATCGATGTGCGTTACGTTTCTTATACCGAATGCTATGGTGTAGGCGGTGAAGGAATCTTCAGGAAAGGAAAGATTCTCCGCATCCTCCTGTTTCCATGCAATACTGCAATTACTGTCTTGCAACAAGCCTAGTTCACTCGCTCGTTTTTGTCCAACATTTAGCATATTTTGGTTTATATCACATACGGTTACATGACTAGATACATTGTGCGGATTTGGGGTATTCCTCAGAAAGTTTATATACCGAAATGTAATGTCGCCTGTGCCGCCGGCAGAGTCCAAAAGATGAGTACCATGAGTTGGCCCTAATTCCTGTATGAAGATATCCTTCCAGATACGATGGATACCCATGCTCATTGCATCGTTCATTTTATCGTAAGAATCAGCTATATTTTGAAATATGGTGTACACTAAAAGGAATATCGTTAAAATAAATATTATGATTTACTTTATGATATAAATTCATAAATATATAACTATTTATATATAAGATTTTTTCAAGAATACGTCAGTTTGTAATGTTAGCAGTTACACAGCATATGAAGAAAATGTTATTAACATAATGTTATCAAGGAGAATTTCAATGTGTTTATTCCTCGACAAAAGATAATTAATATCTTATTAACAAATTAACAAATTCATAGAGAGGTGTGTAACCTCTCAGATTTTTCATATGAAAAAGATGAGACCGACATCTGATAGATATAATAAAATCTTCACCTTCTTTTGCCTTCTCAGATTCCTTGATCTTTTGAAAACCAAAATGTGTCGTCTTCTCGTCATCCTCCAGCGATGTGTTTGATATTTTCGAACAGGCACGCTTGATCACCGCCGCTTTTACCCGCCGGCTCAATATTTGACTTCTTCTCATTAAATTTATGCAAACATTTGTACTGCCTATCATAATGCACGCGAGTAAACGTTCAAACTAGTAACGAAAAAACGGAATAGAGCTGGTTTGTTTCGACAAGCCGGTCAAAGGTAACGGTTACAAATTTCCTGTTTTTACTGGCGGCTTTTTAAGGCGATTTGTTTTCCTTTTGGCACAAAACTGGGGAAGCACTGAACGAATAATAATGTACAGTTATAATGTGTGAATATCTAGATGTGGTGCGTCCAACGCGAATAATGCTAACGTATAAATAACGTCGGCATCGAAACAGACCCTTAAGTTTTGATCCTTAGCCTAATTAGATTTGCCACCAGATGGCGTATCTAGTATATTTTTTTAATTTTCTGAACTTAGTGTTTAGTATTTAATGGAAGAAATTTTCCCGAAATGTCGGAGAATCTCACCTCGAATAGAAACTGCGAGATTAAAATTCAAGAATTACAAAATTCATATATATATAGGAATGAACGTTACGTTTAGGTATTTTGTAATATATATACAATGGAACAACGTTTATCATTAACTTAATATTATAAGAATATTACATGTAACGTATATTTATATAATTTTAATGCCATTCAGAAAATTGTATATATATATATATCTTAACAATATTATATGTACTCTATTTATACATAATTCTATATATAATTTTTTTAATGTTGATAATCCGCAAAAAAACGCACACATTAAATGTAAATTATGTATATCATATCATAAATTGTCAATATAACTGAACGATTGTTGACTTAAACATGAAAAATAAAATTCATTTGATCAGTACGTGACCAGATAAGGTAAAATCTCAAGATTTCTTGTTTTTTCTCTCTCTCTCTCTCTCTCTCTCTCATTCCAAAGGAGATATAAATAGAAATTTAACAATCTAAGCCTATCCTTGATACTACATACAATATCGTAATAATTTAAATGTGTGTGCAGATAGATTGACGAAGTAGGTAAAATACGTTTCAATTAAATTCATATAAATTATCTCTGCGTACATGTATAGTTCGTTATATTATGCTAACTCACAAATTGATAATCCAACATTATCCGACGGTGTTTAATTAAATAAAACGGAATTCGGATCTTCATTGTCTAGCTGTTTCACGTGCCTCAAAACGTCCTTCTTCGTAATTACACCTAAAAGTCGCCTGCAAGAAGAGATACGCACACCTTGACATCAATATCAACACAGCACACGCATTAAACGCGCGTCAATTTAAATCATTCATACGCACCCGTTATGTGTAACTAGAGTTTGACGTAATCCCAATTTTCTAAACATATCTACTACTGTTTCCATGGGAGTTTGGTCTGTGATAGTGATGGGAGCCATGTCCAAGATCTTCTTCAATTTTAAAGGCGGAGGCGAATGGCTCTGGATATTGTTTCCATTGGTAAATATAACCAACGATTGCCGGGTGATCTCTTCGATCATCCTCTTGGCGTTAGCAATGGCTAGATTGAGGTCCCGCCGTAAAACGAAACCGACGAGATACTGAGATTCTTTAGAAACTATAACAGGAAAACCGTTGTGCTCGGTTTCCTTAAGCAGATTCTCCACGTCTTCAACCGTCATGGAATCCTGGGTGAGAACATGAAGAGCCTCGTTTCGTCTGTAAAATCAAATAAAGATGTCACATACATCTTTAAATCGCGTGCACTTATTATAATAGCGCTAATACCTGCGCACATATGTCAAATATCAAGGGTACCCATAAGTAATGTCGTTTTTCTTTTTTTCCAGATCGAATAAACATTACCACCTTATTCGTGACTTATTATTGCATTGCCCGATACTAATGAAATGTATTGACACTTAGTGTGCTTGTGTTATGAAATTTTGAAAGGAGAATTAAATGTTAAATAAAATCAAATTTCGTATAAATATCAAAAAGCGACGTTACTTATGGGAACCCCTGATATTTACGTAAGTATCTCATTCTGCTCACTTGGGCTGCATGACGTCCGCCGCCAGAGTGGTGTGCTGAAATTCGTCCTTACTGTCCAGAAACGGATAACCGTTTAAGCCGATATGCGCGTCGTAGATGCCCTGCTTCCCGAGGGCGTCGCCAACCCATTTGCTCGCCATGGCCGCGGCCATCAGAGGAACGATGTACCGCACGCCGCCGGTTAATTCGAACATAATGACAACCAGCGAGACCGTCATTCTGGTCACACCTCCTAAAACTGCGGCGGCCCCGACCATTGCATATAATCCCGGCGTAATACAGTCGACACCTGTAGAACACTCCTCACTGAACATCCATATGTGAGGATAATTATAGGCAAGTTGTTCCATTCCTATGCCCACGATACGGCCCATGATCGCTCCAAGGCACAAGGACGGGATGAACAGGCCGCACGGTACTTTCATGCCGAACGTGAATATCGTCATGATGAGCTTCAGTATCAGTGCCAACACGAGCAGCCATATGGCTTTGTAAACCCCCGGCCCGGCTGCGGCGATCTCAATCGCGGATTTCACAGCGGTGAAGTTTCTGTTGTAGTCACTGTCGGGGCATAGAGAGGTAAAGCACTTCCGTTTCAATAACTCGTGGACCAACGTGCGACAAGTAACTCGTTGTATGCGATATCGATCAGCCGACACTGATCAAAGTCAATTCCCGGGCAAAACAAGTTCATATATAATTATATAAAATTGATATACATCAATCTTGTCTCCATATGGCAACATATATAATTATATATGTCCGTACGAAATGAAGAGGAAATAAAAATGTTGAGCGAAAAACGGAAAAAATGGTTTGATTCGAACAGGCGTTTACACCGTGAGTAGTCATGAACATAAGCATTTACTTAAATTATATTCGTATAACAACTTCTTTTTAGACGTGGAACATATATAATATTTGATTACATATGGCCGAGACAAAATTCATTCGTATAATCATTCTTTGCCGGGTTTCCGTTAATTATATCAAAGCTTTTCTTTGAGCATAGAAAGATCACTGCCTTTTGTACTGACCATAATATATCCACATTGGACACTCCGCATTGGCTGAACAATAAATAAATTAGTTGACTGGTGCTCATCCTTGTGTATGGATTAGGATATCCAATCACCGCAGTCACTACCGTGACAATTAACACTTCGGTGACAGGATACTGGCCCAATTTCGAAGTTTTACGATATCGGCACCAGAACAGGTTTGCCTTGATAAATAACGTCGCTATCACGCCCTGTCGAAAATACGTGCGTTAAGAAGTATTATTTTCGTCACAAATTTAGTAACTTGAGATCTCGTAAAAACGAGAGATCTACTCACCCCAATTATTCCGAGCATTACAAAAGGAATCAGTTCGAAGAATATCCAGGGTTTATTGTATTCCACGTAAAACAAGACTGAATGTTCATTTCCAAATGGGTTGATGGAACGTAGCACGAAGGCGGCTATCAGGGCGCAGAAGAACGATCGCCATAAAGTTTTTAACGGGAAGTAATAGCTGACCTGAGACAAAATAAATATATAATTTCTACATATACATATGTGTGTGTATATGTGTGCGTAATTAGAGAAAATATATAAATTATAACGTTATTTCTTTTGCGAACAGTCCTGAATTTTAAAGTACTGGGAATACTTCGAAGTGAAAAGTTGCTGTTCATTATCCAAATCGTACCTCTTCTAAGCTAAACAAAACGCCACCGATCGGAGCACCGAAGGCGACGGAAACTCCAGCTGCAGCCGCGGCGGACAGAATTTCTCTCTTCTTCGCTTCGTTCCTACCGTACTTCGGAAATAGATAAGAAAATATATTTCCTATACAGCATGCAATGTGTACCATAGGACCTTCTTTCCCCAAGCTTAGACCCGCTGATACGGAAAGAATCAGGCCCACCGATTTGATAATCAATGTCCATTTGCCTAGGTATCCGCGGATGATGAAACCGCTCAAGATCGTTTTTATCTAGAAGGGAAGAATTTGTATACAGCGGAACGTACGGAGAGAAATTGTCAAAAATTCAACGAGAAGATACGTGGTGCGCAAAAAAAAGAAAAAGGTTTACTTCGGGTATTCCGGAGCCGCAGGCGTAAGGTGCAAACATTCGCACCAGAGACGCGGAAAGCGACGCGAACAAAAGGGCCCACGCTATGTAAAACAAGTACGAGATTGTGTACGGCCCCGCACCCTCTTTTGATTGATTGAACATCTCAGGCCACGTCAACCACTGCAATGAGGATATTCTCTCGTTAATCGGATCGAAGAGAAATATAATTTCAGTATACAAACAACTTCCAGAGAATGATATCAAAACTCCGCAGTAGTAGTTGTGACTGTCCTTGTTTGATGATGTTAGAAGCGAGCGAAAACGCATGCCGACATTTTTTGCGTTATACTTATACAAGTCAAAAGATGTGTCTACAAAATGATGATCGATTCAGCAAACTTGTAAAATTGGACGAACCAACTTTTCTTCCACTCGAACGATTAATAAGCAGTCGTAAAATCAACACTGACAAAATCAGGTGAGAAAAGAGGTTGGAGAAAGTTCCGTGTCCAATTAATTTTGCTTCTGACGTTATTAAACGAGGACAATCATAGTGCGACTATTTCGGGGCCTTAAAAAGTATATAGATTATAGATTATGTGCAAACGAAAAATCGTACGCTTTTACCTGCGAACAATTGCCACCATCGAACGTGGTCTCGTTAAAACTCCAACAACATTGCTCTTTATTCAGCCAGAAGGCTTGCGGACAGATACCGAATTTGAGATCTGTCATCCAGGAAGCGCCAATATCTATCACACCGGCGGCCACACCGGTAAACAGTCCGACCAGTAAAACGCATAGCCATCCGGACCACGCATCATGAGCTCCTTTTATTAAGCCCCAGATGGAATCGTGTTTCTTCTTAACGATATATCGGTGTCGCATACGATCCCGCGCAATATCTCGTTGCCAATCAATAGTATGAAAGTCATCATACTGCCCGATGCCGGGTATATCGTCAGAGTCAACTGAAACTAATAAAACAAATTATAAAACTCTTTATCGTGAAAATAAATTCGATATGAATAAACTCGATATCTGTGTGTGTGGTGTGTGTGTATATGATGCACGCACGCAAGTATGATAAAACTTGTTGACGCACTTTGGTAGCTTTGTGGAATTTTACTGATGAATATATAAGGATCACGTGAACAATATACAGAACAAGATAATGTAAATGTAAGAGAATGATACGACTGAGAATTGTTATGTGAAAATATTTTTCGTGACTTTTCACCATTCATAATCATTTGTTTAAAATTTAGTATGTATGCAAATACAACAGAATTTTACAAACACAGAAAGTTAAAAATATATCTTAACCGTTACTTTGCGCTATATTCTGAATTCTCTTTCACCAATAAAAGTGCCTCTAAAAGTGCCTTAGGAATCATCTGATTGGTTGAGAAGCTGCATTTTTATCGATAAAAGAGAGAATACGGATTTTTTTATTTGTTTCTTTTTCTTGTTCGCATTTATATTTGTATATACTTAACCATTTAATTACAAGTGTTTAAAGGTCTAAAATAGTGTAATTTGTGACATGTATAAGCTGCTTACCAACAAAAGTTAAGTATTGTTACAATGGTAGATAATCAAGAAGCGAATATGTATGTATTGTTATATTCCACTGAAGAGACAAAGAAATCAGGCCTATAATAGTAAAGCTAACCCATTTTTAATAAGCGCTAATAATGAATGCTATCGAACAATAATAATTTTGATATACAATCAGGCTGATTTGAGATATTTAACCACAATTACCACAATTTTGTTGTCTCTATATTTATTTTCTCACTAATTAATTAAACTGGCATTACTTTTGTGTTAACTTACACATTTTGCCACTATGACATGCCGTGAGTGCTAAGAAATTTGTTTCAATGGTTTAACTGGTATCACTCAGGATAGACGTCAGACCAGATGGACAGATCAACAGACATCCCTGAAGTTTCTTCAGCAGGAAGAAATAATGTACGATGATATTTAAAACTAGTATGTTTGTCAGGCCAATACAAAACTACCAAATCTGATTATGCAAAGTTATGCATGTGGAATATTATATCATATGTTCAGTCTTATAAAAATTCTCATACACTTCTTTACAAGGCTTGCTAGAGAAAAAAAAGATGGAAACTCTACATAGTACTGTTTGGTACCGAGCAATATGCTTTTTCACGATAAGAAACTTACTGTGGGAAGATGCATCATCAATGCGAACACAATCCGACAAGATGTTGTTGTCTGTGTGATGAGATGTGTGATGATTGATGTCCAACATGTCGTCGTCGCTACTTAAATTCGTCTCGTGTCTTACAGATCCAGTTCGCAGTCGTACATCTTCTGTATTAGCGGTGTCACCATACTTTATATTCTGAAAATTGCAAATTACGTCAAGCGCAGCTCTGCACACGACACTCAAGTCTTCTATTGAACTTGATATTACACATAGTAGACATCTATATCTCTCAATATCATTGTATTAGAGCAACAACAACAATATGTGTAAAGAAACAAGAAGATGCAGACTGATGTTGAATTCATACCTTAGCATCAACTGAATGATATGTTGTGATAGCATTTGAACTAGAATGAGGGATCGCAGAATTCAGAGATGCTGTACCCTTCAGTGGAAACTTCTCCATTGCATCGTGATAATCTAATTTTACACAAATAAAATATTTCACAGCATTTAAGACAATACGAACACACAAGCTTGTTACCGAGAGAGTTCGCTACACTAGAAACTGAGAAGCGAGAACTTTAATACTGTACTGAATACACCGTTCAAGGCACAGCAGTAATATCTCATTTAATCGGCTTTGCCGTAATCCTCTTTAAGCATGCTATAGTAGACGTGCTATACGACATATAATTAGAATATGACGTATTTATGAGCCGGATAATATTTTATCTATTCTAAATTACAAGAGAATATATAGTATCTGCATAGTGTCGCGTACGTAGTATGAAAAATTGTTCGTAAACATACTGTTTCCCTTTCTATTCATTTCAACGAGCGATCTCATTACTTGCATCTTCTTGCACAGAGAATTTGTTAAAAAAAAAACACACCGTCTAACACACACACACACACATTACGCATGCCAGAGCACAATGTCGACTGAGCTGAAGCGTCGCAGACGATTCGCTCAGCTAGCTTTTTCAAGGCGAATGGAGTTGCCACGGTCTGATAAAATAAGATATACATGTGATCAGCACCGTATGATAATTTTCCATCTTTTCGTCTTTAGAACGAGCATTGCAAAACTTTTCCGCTATGAGCGAAGTTGCAGAATTTTGGGCAAAGTGTTGACACTCCTGAAATTGCGCGCGTATTTCGCAGCTGATTTCTAAATATTCCTTGGTCCAATACTCTGTCGTTCACGCGAGGTTACCTTCTGTGATTTGCGCGACACGTACTAGAGCGCTCGTGAACTCACCATTTTTAAGGAATAATCTCCCCGTTTTATCACTGATAAGAGCAGATCACCATCGTCGTGCGTGTGCGCGCGGTGCGTCCTTCGGACGTAGATTTAATTCTATCAGATATTAATTTGACAGTTTCACGAGAAAATACGAGCTCATCGAACTGCGAACTCGACGACGACGAACAAATCCCTTCGAACGTGCGAACTGAAAGGGAGGGGGGAGGGGGCGGCACACAGCTGCTTTTCCTTCATTACGAGAAATTCACACGTTTAGCGCCGCAAACGTTCCGACCGCGAATTTACCTGCAACCGTTTCCCGCGTCCAATGAGAAGACGCGCTCTCTGGGAACTTTTACGCGCGACACTTTTGTCTCCAGGAAACGAATGCTTCTATTGGATACCGATTGTCGTGCGTCGGACGTCGGGAGCGCGTGTGAATCTACCTTTAGCGGTCGTCGGAGAGAGTTCCTCGATTCTGCGCTTTACCTCAGTCCTCCAAGGATCAAGACCGAAACGCGGTGTTCCAGGTTTATGGTGCGTAAGAATACAAGGACCTGTTACTTGCGAATATGCGATCGTAATTTGTCTTGACGATGTCGCGTCACGACTTATGTAAAATGCCAATGTCTTCTACACCTTTTGTGTATGCAATACAATAAGAATGTTAATCACTTGTCACTAACATTTAACGTAACTCTCAATTTATGCGAATACTGTGTGCCTTAAAAAAAAATATTGAAATTGTATTTTCTCTGAATAGGAAAATATATGAGAAGTAATGTCATTTTTCATTGTAAACTTTACAGTAACTTAATTGTGAATGGTTTTATATGTTTAAATTTGTATTTGATGTTACACTCATACACAGAATTTAAAATTTAACTATCGTATTTATAATTCACATGTTTACATTTAGAAACATTATCTTCTTCTTGTGTTATTTAATTCCTGAGAATTTGAAAAAAATGAACTTATTGAAACTGATAAGCTAAATTTGTTCTCAAGCAGTTAGAAATAACTGATATGTATTTGTTTTTTATATTTATATTGCAGGTTTTTATATTAGATTTTTATTAGTTTTCAGAATTAACTCTCTCTCTCTCCCCCCCCCCCTATCTTTCCGTGGCAAGGATTTTTCAGTAAACGAGATTAGGATGTTCTTAACAATTTTTTACATGATGGCCACATTCCTGAAATCACGATCAACATCAATTTTGAGAAAATATTTCCATACTATTTTCAAAAGAGAGAATGATTCTTCTATTTTACTCTATTCTAAGTTGCCTAGATATGTATCCCCAACAGAAGGTAAATATCATACACACATACGTATTTATATGCAATAAATTTTATTTGATTTCATTAGAGATTGTACAGATTACTGATAAGATTATATTTAACAATACAGTCTATAAATAAAGCTAAACTAATATTTTAGTTTCAGTACAGTAGAGTTCAGTCAAATTCGATGCATTTCAAGTAGAAAATTTTATAAATCTAATTTTACAAAGGTGTGATAAGAAACATTGTATATATATAATTATTTATTTATTTAATTATTTATTTGATTCAAGATATACCAAAGGAAGGAATACAGAGTGCATTTAACGATAATATTCTAACTCCCTCGGAATATGAGAAATATTTTATTAAGGTACCCAGACTTGGAGAATTACTCTTTCAAGAGGGAAATATAAAATTATACACGATATGTCCTCAGGTATGTATAATATCACATAAATGTTACGTGACGTATATCCGTAGAGTGTCACGACTAATGACTAATAACGACCGATTAACACGTAACTAATATTTTGTAAGCAACAAATTGGCATATCAGGCTGGCTGGCCTGTGAGAAGTTCTTGTTTCCCTTTTGTGGGAATGGTAGCTGTCAGATTTTAAGTGCATCTGATAATATGCACATTCTCGTTGAAGCTGCTTTCGGAGCACGTGAAGTTCAGGCCTCAACAATCGCTGCGAAAGTATAACGTCCAAATTATTATCTATTAACATCTCTCTATCACGCATACATAGTTATATATAAGCGGCATATAACAACAATTATTTTCTAAATAATTCTACTTAACATAACGCATTATTTCATAGCTTGAAGATTACGGTCTAATCACGGCATGGACAGCAAATCCAGATAGCATTGATTTTATTTTAGAGACAGATATCGATCATATCACAAACTTCATGATTGCGATCGTTGGTGAACAATATTACATTAATAATAGGGTATCCTTCACGTGCATACAATGTATGGGTCGTTATCGCATTCAAAAATATGATATACTTTTCAACAACCTTATCTTCCTGCCTTTATCTTTTTAGCTGTAGCAGTATCGGGGAGGCCATGTAGTTATAATATCGAAGACCCGAATTCATCTTCAACTGCGAGTGAGTTGTATTAATTTATTTCTACCACAATCAGAGAATAGAAAATTATTATTATTTTTCCCATATTGTATTTTGTAATACATTACAAATATATAATTTTCCACACAGATGCGGTAAATGCGATGCAGATAGATTGGGATACTTATGTTGAGAAATTAATGGCATTAAGTGAGGCGGCTCAAGAAGCCAGCAGGAAGCAGATACCTCAAAAGATCACCGGATACGATGTGTATCCGCAAAATGAAGAGACAGACGCTGAAAAAACATTACCGACTACTCCTGTAGAGTCTGTAAAAAAATCGATAGATCTCAATGATACTGAAAATGGTAAGTCAATTTTAGTCAAGAGTAGCACAAGATTCTTTTGATTAGACGAAGAGAAATATAAAAGTGTATTTTTATTTTTTCATTACCTTCAGACACCGAAACGTCAGAAACGTCTCATTTAAGATCGACTACCGATGATAGAAAGAAGCACGACCTAGAGTCTTCGGTAACCCCAATTAATGCGAGTGCCCCGTCGAAAGAAGCACATACTGCCAGTAGTGTGACGAAAGGTCCCGGTGCTTCGGCAATAGCTCAATCATACGACGCTATGAAGAGAAAAGACAATATATTATCGAGCACGTCTAATGAGATTTCTACCAAAGATACGTACCAAAGCAAATCAACCGTAGAAACTAGGAATCTCCAAGCTCCTTTCACGTAAGTGATGCGTCTGCACCGTAATGCCTCATGCCTCTTTACATTACAATTAAAAGAGAACGATAATTACTTATAAATTATGCTTACTTACGACACTCCAGATTGAAAGGAGATGAGAAATCTAGTGGGATCGTTAAACCACCAAACGTAGTCATTTATGCAGATAGTCCAGACGCCATCAACAATGTAAAGACTGTACTAGGGAAAGCATTAGATCCAGATCGGTACGTTACTTTGATTTTCTTTATAGAATTTTAAAAGCGATTAAAAGGAAAAATATAACATTGGGCACAATTTCTTTTTGTAAAATTGTTTATCCCACAATGATTGACTATGACTAATTGGCTTCTCGTTTTTCAGATACATTATCTACGCGTTATCGAGAGAAACCGCTTGCTCCAACGTTTGGATAGATCAAGTTGCTTTAGTCGTTATTTGCGGCAACGTCGATTCCGAGGTGAAAATCCAGCTCGTCGAATACGTCGTACGCGGAGGTAAACTCCTGGCGTTATGCTCCGACATGCTTCACACTTTGCTGCCGTCGTTCAAGACCGCGGAGGTGCGTGAAAGTGAACTCGTTTATTTTTCCTACGGTAAATGGAAGCATATGCGTATGATGCATCACATATTTTGCTATCACGCGTCCCCCGTGCGAGCTCGTTTCTCTCAAGATCAGGAAGACATAAGGTAATAATATTTCTCTGGGTTTTAATAAAGAGTAGTAGAACTTACATACAAATAGAAGAATGAACACATATGAAATAATATTCAAACAAACAAGTAAAATAGGACACAACTTCGCAGAGCACCCGGACTGAATCCCCCGGCTTCGACCAGCGTCAAAGACAAGAAAGGGAATTCGCATTCGTTTAATGTGAAAGTACTGGGCACGGAGGAAACGTGGCACAATCCGAGTATACTGCTCGCCACTCTGGCGAGCAGCGGTGGTAAAGTGGTGTTCTCGCAAATTCACCTCGAGGTGGATCCAACGCAATACGAGTACGAGGAGGATAAATTCAAAGCGCTCAAGGAGAGTAACGCCGCGCGTTTGGAGATAATCAGCGATCTGCTGAGCACGCATCTGGGGATGCAAACGAGTCAATCCGCTGCTCAAGCAGACGTTCAGACATACACTCCGGCATATTTCTTAGGAAGATACGAGGTAAATATGATTACGGACGTGTTAAGCACCGTAATAACAATCGATGACCGCTGTGTAGTGACTATTCAGAAGCTGCAATTCGTTACAAACGTGAAAACATATCGTCATACTCGCAGGACAAGATTGAACTACTCAAGAAGCTGAAGCCTAAGATGCAACCGTTTGACTTACTGAAGATGTCGCGATTAAGCATCCAGTTTTGCTCAAAGTTCAATGAATTACAAAGAATCGCCCCGTCAGCATCTTGCCTTCCTATTTTGATACATGGCTGCCCGGATAACTTTTCCACTACAAAATACTTCGAGGTAAACCTTTGTAATTTTCTGCAAACATCCGAAATAACGGTAATTTCGCACCGCGAGTTGACGATTCTAAGAATGTTCCGAACTTGGAATTTAATTTTTACAAAAACTAAACTTTCTTTCCATTTCAGAGACTCGACACAAAGAAAATGGGTCGCTTGGTGATTTATGCGGACGTCCTGACGTCGTCTATGCATGTAACTGACTGTACTTCGTTGGAACATGGACTAGCGGTTATTCCACGGCAGCAAACTGAAGGCCAAGGTAAAATATTTTTTTTTTCCATATGTATATAAATAAAACGATTTGTAACGATCATTTCAGGTCGAAGCGGAAATTTATGGCTCAGCCCGATTGGTTGTACCATGTTTACGTTACAAATGCACCTCGACATGAATTCAGTCATAGGAGGTTGCATCTCATTAATTCAGCATTACGTTGCTGTGGCGATTGTACACGCTATAAGATCAAAACCAGGATATGAGGTATTTTTATATTTTTTACCGTTCCTGTCATGTGATTTTTGTTAAAAATATCTAAAATTTGTCATTATATATGTGTATATATTATTATGTATGTTTATTATATGTGTTTATATGTTTATATATGTATATTTGATTATATCTATTTTATAAAATTAGTAGAATGAATAATGACGGTTAAGTTCATTAAATTTATTCATTTGTTTTAGAATATTAATCTCAGATTGAAATGGCCTAATGATATATATATCGGTAATTCGAAAATCGGCGGCCTTTTGGTAAAAACAAAAATAGACAGTACAAAATGTATTTGCGATATCGGTATGTAAAAATAGTCATAAATAACATAAAATATTTCACGAATGATCTTATTCTAATATGATCAGACGTATTTCAGGTGCCGGTATAAATCTTTCTAACAGTAAACCAACATTGTGCATTAACACTGCAATTCAAGACTATAATCAGAAGCATGGTACAAATTTGCTAACGTTTTCGTACGAAGAATTCGTAGCAGAAGTATTTAATTGCATTGAATACTTAGTAGATAGAACTGTATATCCGGAAGATACGAAGTTCTTCTACGAACTTTATTATAAATATTGGTTGCACGAGTAGGTAGATGTATTAAAAAAAATCTTAATGTTATTTTTCACTGCAATATATTTATATGATACGTGTGAACTTTTCAGGGATTCCCACGTAACGGTGGTAAAACAAAGCGGAGAAACTGAAAATGTTGTGATTAAGGGTATCGACGGTTTCGGATATCTATTGGTAGAAGATGGCAAGGGCAAAAGATTTTCTCTTCATCCGGATGGGAATACGTTCGATCTTCTTAAGGGACTAATATCACCGAAATAGAGCCCTCTGTGACACTTGTGATCTGTTATTAATGTCGTGTTGTAATTAATATTTTTATGTTGTGCTTATTATTAATCGTTGTTGAAAATGATTCTTTATCAATGCTAGATAAAATTTATTCACGAGAATTATTTTTCAAATATTTACTATGTACATATATATATATGTTCCTAAAATTTGTTTTTTAAATATTAAATTTCTATTTATTTTGTAATATGTGTATATATACGTGTTTATTAAATATAATTATATTTTTTTTTATGAAATTTCACTGTTGTGATAGATTTTATTTAATACTTGCGAATAAATTTTATCGAACATTGGTCTATATATAATAGAATCTGGAAGTTCCGAATCTTAAGATCTGATAGTGACAAATTAGAGATACATATGATCTGTTTTGTATATAAACACGCGACGAATGGTTATTGAAACAGTCTATATGTACAAATATTTTTCATTGCATTATTGAAAAATGATTACATGCTGAAACGTGGACATTATTTTGTGTAAAAATGTATTAAGTTTTTCCTGAACTTATATGTATTTTCTTTGGTATATGTTTGGTATAGGGTATAAATTTCTTTTGGTATATGGGTACTTAAAATTTTTTAAATAAATAATGTCTATTCAGGGTTGGAACACGTACTTGTAATATCGTTATCGTTACAAGTTACTTTATTCAATATCTTTGTTCAGTAACGACATTATTCTTGTTTATCAGATAAACGATAACGAACCGTTATTTTTACGTTACTTCGTATACATAGAATGTGTATATATGGAACGGGCAGCGATAAGTCCTAAAATTCTTCAAAACTCGATGAAAAAAATATAGAAATTCTGACGATTCGTTACTTTTTGAGTTTGATAAGTTGTAATGAATTATTTTCTCCGATGACTAACAAGTAACGGTAATGAGTTACTTTTCAAAAGCAACTTTCAACCCTATGCTTATTTAAATTGCTTCTGAATGATACAAATATATAAGTATCCAAAAAGACATGTGTACGTATCTCATTTATTTCTCATAAGAATTCCTTAAATGAGATTACACGAAGGGATGTTTTGCTCTCGCTTAGTTATATATATATATATCATCAATGTTCTTTATCTTTTATATTCAAAAGGATAATTTTGGGATATCAACACACTGGTTTATTCTTTCCCTGAATGATCCGAGTTCTACGTCCTTGAAAGTCGCTTTGGTAATTTGTTTGGAAGGCATCCGTGTGATCCAAGCACTTACATTATCAGGGATAGTAGATTCTTTTCGATAAACTTTCTCTTAAGGGGTTACACCACAGTAGAGAGCGAAAATTTAACGTTTTTTTGCGATTTTTTTTTAAGTGGAAGGAAAAGTAAAAGGGTAATTCTTTTTAAGGATGTTGTTAAGCATGTTTTGAAGTTTTAAAAAAAATTTTGTTTATTAAAATATATTACAAAATGGCTGCCCAACAGCCGTTTCTGCGGAACGGTTTTTTTTGGAGGGGCTCCGCGGCACGTAGTAGAAGTGCAGCAAAAATTAATCTGGAACAAAATAAAAAATTTTTTCTTAAACTACATTAGTATAGCTATAGAAATACGTAGGGGATTTTGAAAATATTCATTTTTGTTAAATTGGCGAGCATTTGAAAAAAAAAGTTCATTTTACTACCAAAAAACGGGCACTTATTTGTACCTAAAAAATCGAAATATTAACTTATCGAAAATCGGCTACGTATTTCTATGCGGCTACGTATTTCTATGCGGAATAATTAATTTGGAGTGAAAAAATAGAAAATTGTTTGAGTTATGCTGCGTGCCGATTTGAAAAAACGTGTTTCGAGAAAAACGCGTTTAAAGTTTTGACTCGTGTTTCAAACATAATAAAATAAAAATTTGGATTATTAAAAATTTTTTACCTTTAATCTGCTATTCCAGCACCGTAAAGCTGACCTTCCAGGTTGCTAAACTCCTCCTCGTTTTCTTTCCTGGACGCTTTTATGCTGGAGCGAGCCTCTTTCGCTGCGTCCGTCAAAGAGCGGTCCGCGCGTTGTATTCGAGCAGCGTCCGTCTCTAAGCAAAAGTTGTAGGATTGTGGTCCAATGTTCATGTCCATCACTTTCATTATTCTTAAAACGTTTATCAGTCCATCATTAAAATTACAAACAGCAATGTCACTTGCTATTTGTAATATTTTCTTTCCGCTTGAATAATTTTTAGGAGCCAAGTGCCAGACTGTAGAATTAAAACTTTCGTTGCTGTTCTGCGTATAGCCTCCCAAGCAACGATTCAGCAACTCGTCACGGCTCAAATCCTCGTAGATTGGTCTGATGGCTTCAAAAACTTCGTTCGATAGTGCCGGCTTATGATGAAAGGAGTCTAAGGAACCCGTTGCTTGCGCCTTCTTCCATTCGCACCAAGACTCTGAGCATTTTTCGTGCTGTGGATTTTCGTCAGTTGACATTTTATGAAATAATGTCGCCCAGATTTCATTTCTCATATTTTCCAACGAGTTTGAATTCCGTCGAATGGCCAAGCCATAATAAATTGTTAACTGATCAATTAATTTCATAGTTAATTTTCCTTTTCCTCCAAGATTTTTTGTTTTTTTTCTCAAATTTCTCAACCGAGTGCCCATTCGTTTTTGTACATGATCAATACATTCTTTTTTTGACACTTCAAAATTTTCATACGGTTTTGCATCCAATATCCCCTTGAAAGTTTTACTGTCACCATCACCTATATAATTTGCGTATTTAAGTCCGTGTAAAGCTTCGGAACGTTGAAACATCTCGATGACAGCATCTACCTCCATTTTACCCGATGAGCCTTCATGGTTCGACTGACATTGATCGGCATGAGTTTCGAGCCATTCTTCATACTCAGCAGTATCTAATTTATTTTTCCAGTGCTCGCAAGCTTTACAGTATTTCGATTTCACTTCAATGTCAACAATTTTCCCTGTAAACCATCCGATCAATGATGTGATCCCGAAAAGAGACGAAAATCCTCGTTTCCTCCAGGAACTATCACCAGATACAGTTATTCCTGTATGCAATCCATTTTCTTCACTTTTCTTCTTCTCATCTTCTGCTGCCTTTTTTATACTACAGTCTCGCACGGCTTTCGTTGCGATCAAAATTATATCTACTGCACGGTCGTAACAACTTTGAAATATAGGCCGTGGCAATTCCATAAATGCGCAGAATTTCATTATTCCAGCTAGCCCTACTCCTAATAGTCGCATTGTTAGTACAATCCTACGGTTAATTTCATATCCATTTCGTATGAATGGACAACTCGGGATTTCAACTTTTGGACAATTCGGGCAACAGACGGTTATTTTGAAGCCTAAACCCCGCGTACCTGATTCGAGAAATCGTATATCAGAGTTGCACGTTTTGCACTTCACATATTCCGAAATGGCAGAGAAAACGGCAAAAAAGTTTATAATTCGGTAACCAAATTCACTTTGTATATCGATATCGTCAGTATCCACTTTCAATTTCTTTGCCGAAGCGCTGACACCGGCCGAATCTTCCTCCGCTTCATATCTGTTCGACGGTCGTCGTTTCGTCACGTTGCTCCGTCGCCGCGTCTGATACGATATTTTTGAGCCTTTATGGTTTACATACACTTTCTTTTCACTCATTGTAACTCACATAAATATCAAGGCTACAAATAACGTGTGAAAAATTAGCACTAGAAAATCGTGATTTCGAATAACTTCCACGCAAAATTTACGTCTCCTCTCAACATCAAAGGACGCTGTACTAACGTACTTTGTGTTCAAAATGCTTGAAAATGTTTCTAACGACATCTATTAGTGTATTAGATAAGTTAGAAATCGAATGGTAAGACATAATGCTGTACCCGACAAGCAGGTGTCGTATTTACCGCAAGTAGTCGTTTCGGAGCAGTCGGGAGGGGTCGAGAAAGAGCTCGAAATTTCAATGAAAACGATTTCTGACAGATATAAAACCGTTTGTCTCTTATTCTAGAGGGTTCAAAGGATTTTTTAAGCCAATAAAAAAAGAATCGATTTTTTGAAATTTCTACTGTGGTGTAACCCCTTAAGCGGAGTCTACAGTGAGAATTTAAGCTCTAAGCCTTAAGAAATTGACCAATCACAATTGACTATTCTTCTATAATTCGATTGTGATTGCTCAATTTCTTAAGGCTTAAAGCTTAAAATACCTATTGTGGACCGACACTATTGTAGACTAGGATTTAAGTGTAGTCTACGACGAGTAATATGAATATATTCAAAAGAAGTAAGAATAAGAAAATTGACCAATCATATTCGAATGTAAGGAGAACAATCGACTATGATTGGTTAGTTTCTTATTCTTACTTTTTACAAACATATTTCTACCGCCCATTGTAAACAAGCTTTTACTACTGCTGACTGAGCGTGACATATCACTCGCACCGCGGTGTTTATATTTGAAATAAGAGTGACATAGCTATAAATAGTAAAATGATCAAGATAACGCAGGATATTAATTTGGAAAATTATACGCTTATTCTGCCGTCGGTGGCGGTTGGAAACGTCGGGCAACTGTCCGTCGATTTGTTGATCTCAAATCTTAACCTTCGGAAAATCGGTCAAATTTTTAGCCCGGCTTTCGTACCCATCGTCGGCGCGAATGCTTATGACGAGCAATCAAAGGATCTTATTACGGCGATCGACATTTACGGAGGTATCAAGGAACGTCTTGTCGTCATACAAATTCGCTCGCCGTATGTGAATGATTTGACAAAATTTTTCAACGAACTCGAGCTGTTCGTCGTTGAGAGAAAAATAGCTCAAGTAATTAATTCATGTTAATTAATAATTAATATTGGCTTATTATTTTGGGAGAGCAATTCCGTGATGAATTCTTTTTCGCAAAAAAATTTATATCACTTATATTTCAGGTGATAATCCTAACTAGCAGTTACGATTATGAGAGGAGGGAAATCGTACCGCAGCATCTCAAATTAAGATATATCGCTTCTCCTGGTGTACATTCGGAGAATGACAAATTGTTTCGCGACCTCAACTGGATCGAGCACAAATCGAAATGTGTATCGGATACAAATAGAGAGGAGAAATTACGGATACCGGGAGGTGGATTCGCCAGGAGCATGTTCGACTCTCTTTCCAGTGCCAACATTCCTTGTGCAGTTTTGTTCAAGTTCTGTTCTGAGGGAGACAACATCGCAGATGCAGTAGCTTTAGTGTACTACTTAGATCAATGGATACGAGTATTGGGATCAAATAGTGATGGCAGTAACGATAGTTTAAAGTATCCACCATCGTGGAAACACTTATTTGGAAAGCCACTTCAATATGATATGTATTAAGTGTGTTCTAATATATCATATGTTGTTCTATTAATCCGTTTTATTATTTGATAATATTTTCACTACACAATCTCTAATAAAACGTGTATTTGGTGTAATACATGGAATGGAATATAACTTTATGAGTTTTATTCATACAAAAGTTATAAAACCGCGACTTACACTTATGTATATAGATGAAAAAGTTTAACACTTACATATGACGTAAATATAGGTGATTAAATTCTGATAGTCCATCAATGGGACTTGATAAGTATACAGTCCATCAATGGGACTTGATAAATATACAGTTATTGGCATACAAATCTATTTTATTACAAGGAACTTTACTTTTGTGGATAAATAACGTTTCTCTCATTACTATAAATTTAATTTCAATTTATTTGCTAGTAACAAAAGGATTTTCTTAAGCTAGGAGTTTGTATTTTGCAGAAAACGCCATGTAAGATACAAGAGCGACCAAGAAAGCAGCTAGGAGTTCGGAATTTACCCAAGGGCCCAGGTATACTCCTGGATTATTGAGAACAACCACCACCAGAGGCTTAACGCTGTCAGGATCTTCTCCATTTCTTATGGCTTTGCGAACAGCTGCGTATTTCTCCTCGTCGTACAATTTTATGTTGTAATCACCGGATCTCGCCTTCTTGATGTCTTCTGTCCAGGACACCTGTAATAACATCACATCAAAAATAAGTAAAATGTCATGTATACGTAATCTCCAAACATTTATTAAATGTGTTGCTCTCGCAATTATAATGAAATTCTCTATCTTTGCGCAGGTGTGCGAGTATTGTTACCTGATATTTATTGTCAGCGCTCAGTCTGACTGCCGGCAACGCCTTTCCCTCGACTTCCGCGTACAGACTAATCCCTTTTACCCCGTTATTGCACTTCAATATGAATTGCGTGGTGAAAGCAACGTTCGTGAGGACCGTCGCGTCTTCCGTTACATATGCCGAGGCTACAACCTCGGGTTTCTGACAGGTCTCTGTAAGAGCTACGGAAATTATGCTCGCTAATGCGAGAACGAAAATGATGTTATTCATCTTGTGTAAGTCAGCTTCTTTCACAGCAGCTTCACTGTAACCAACCACCCGCAACTGTTCGGACTCGGAGTTCAAAAGTGCGCCACAACCTCCAACGTGCTCGCACTCCGAAGCTCCAACCGGTCAGCCGACTCCATGTAGCCAGCCACGTCAATAAGATCGGCGTAACTCGTGTTTTCTCATCGTGCGCCATAGAATTTGTTTTATTCAGAGTCGCGCAGGCTCCTCTGTGACAGCCGTGGAATGTATGGTACACATTGGTGGACTGAACGACGTTCAGTTGCTTGTTTCAAATTTGTGGTCTGTTCCTTTTAGCTGCACTGCTGAGCTATTGCGATAAGTTAAGGCGAGGCAAGTATATATTTTCTCACTTCAACTTATTGCACTAGTTCAGCGGTGCAGCAAAAACGAACGGACCTACGATGCTTGTTTTCGTGCTGAATTGCTTGCTGGATGGAAATACTGCGTTTTGATTGGTGTATTGTCATCCATTTTTGTAAATGCACCAATCAGAACGCAGTATTTCTATCCAGCAAGCAATCTAACACGAAAACAAGCATCGCTGGCTTAAGTTTATTTCATCTAGGTATTCATATTCTATTGTATATTTTTGAATAGGTGGAATCACTTCTGAATTTTCATACTTCATGGACTGTACTGGACAACGTGGTTGCATGTAAACAAACTTGTTTGTGTGATATATTACGTTGTCATCACGTGAGTGAGAAAGAAAAAGACAATTAACAAAGATTAACGTGTAATTTCGCCAATTCTTCAAGAAGATGAAGCAATTATCGGAAGAAAAAACGAAGCTGGTATTCGAGAAATTAACCAAGTAGTAAGTGATTTTGTTAGATTAGGTTAGGTCAATGCAATTTATTAATCGTTACTTGGTATACCGTAATCGATTATACGTTAAAATAACAAGCAAAGCAGATTGTTATGATTTTAATGATTACAGCATTGGCAGGAACGTGAAAAATTTAATAGATCGGCCGGATGGCATATACTGCTTCCGAGAGAAAAAGGACAGAGTATATTATATTTCGGAAAAGATTTTGTCGCTAGCAAATACTGTAGGAGCTGAACATCTATTAAGTCTAGGCACCTGTTTTGGTAAATTCACAAAATCGGGAAAATTTAAGCTTCATGTTACTGCTTTGCATTATTTAGCGCCTTATGCTCAAGTAAGTATTTAGTTCTGAATATATCAACCATGTTTATTGTAACATCATACATTTACACGATGTACTAGATTCCCATTCCACGACAAATTGACATTACATTTATTTTTCATATCTTTCTTCATATATTGCATTAGGCATTTATTCAAATATATATATTTAATGTATTGCATGATTGTAGTGATCATTTTTAAAATTTAGCACAATAGTGAAGATATTAGAAAATGTTAGCAAGTATACATTAAATTATAATAGTGAATTAGATAGTTGTAATTTTGATATAATGAATTATTTCTTTTAGCATAAAATTTGGTTGAAATCTTCAGCGGAGCAACAATTCTTATATGGTAACCATGTTTCGAAATCGGGTCTCGCTCGTATAACAGAAGGCACCTCTCAGTATCAAGGTGTTGTTGTATTTTCCTTAAACGATTTGCCATTGGTACGTAATATTCAAATTTAAATTTACAACATCAAATATTTCCAATATAATCCCACAGTCAAATATCTTATGAGCTTCTCTGAATATCTTCCATTGAATTTCATTTTTCAGGGATTCGGTGTGGCTGCGAAAAGCACGACCGATTGCAAGCACGCGGATCCGATGGCGACAATTTGCTTCCATCAGGCAGACATTGGAGAGTATATTCGTTCCGAAGATACATTGCTATAACGAAGACTTATTTTAACTTTAAAGAGTGTATATGTGTGTGTGGGTGCCTAATTGTTATACGGTGGATTCGATTTTTTGTAAGTTACTTTAATATAAATTTATTACTTTAATCGTGATCTCTCTCATAAATTGAACATATCAGTTACAGTCCTGTTCCCACGCGAGTTCCCGAGATTTCTGCCTATTCCAAAATTCATCGGAAGGAAAAAAAAGTGTCACGACCGGTCCTGCCTACGAACTAGCGCCTTTCACCGAGCCAACACTCCCATTCTCCTCCGTCACGTTACGAATAACCGAATAATATCACGCGCAGTCGCGCGTAACCGCGTTCGCTCGCCAAGATCTCGTCGACGGTTCGCGATAAAGTCCGTATCACATGGCGCGTTTCCTCCCGTATGCAAAACGTCTCGCTAGTTTTCTCAGGGATAAATAGTAAGTTCCCAGTAATTTACCAGCCAGCAGGACGCTTTGTTTACGTACGAATGCGGAACAATGAGCCGTGTGACGCAAGCTTAAGACTTATTCGCATACCTTGAGGGAAAATCGATTTACACTTGAATTCCTTCCTTTATTGCGTGATGGGAGTGTATATGCTGTGATACTTGTTGATCGCGGACACAGTATTACTTTGCGGAATAGCTTAGGTGAGTTCAATTTTGTAGATTCATCTGTTGATATGCATAATTTTTAAGTAGTGTTTTTTTCTTTATATTTTGATGATAAATATTATTACTCGCGATAAATTTAATCGGGATTGTATTTATCGGAAATTACAGATGTTATCGCTGATGATTTCCGTATCAGCTTGTGTACATAATACGAAATACATGTTCAGTCATCTAATGTTTGCATACTTCATTTATGAGTGTTGATTTCTTCTCTTATTGTGCGAACTCAGAGTATATATCGGATATTTCGTATATTTTTAAGTTACAAAGATTGACTTGTCCCTTGTTATCGTTTTAGTCGATATGTAACGCTCGTTAAATCAATACTTCCTGCGGACGGCGTTTTGTAAATAAGTATTTTGTTTTTTTCCGTTTTTTATGTAATATCAACTTTGCTCCAGCTGTTTGAGTTTGACTGCAAGTCTTTGGTTGTTTTGAAAATTTATTTTTTAATGCAAATACGTGAAAGGAAAGGAAGGAATTCGTTAATATTTTATTGCAGTTTATCTTATTTACTTATATTCGAATTTAATAATTTATGTAGAGTGCACAATGTCAAATTATCCGTATGAATACATAAGATGTCCAGGTATGTTTTTGTCTATTAGTTGGAATAAGCTGGATAGGATATACAATATATTATAGAATAAGGATTCAAAATTGAAATCTTTGAAAACATTGGATTTCTTTATACAATAATATTATATATTTATATAAAAATTGTTTATGTAAATTTTTTTATATAATAAGCATAAAGCATATAATGAGCACTTATGCTCATTTCAATGAGTAAATATTAGTTCTCAAGTTGTGAAACCTATCCTTTTAAGAGAATAATTTCACATGATGCAAATAGAAATTCGATAATTTGATATGATGCAAATAGAAAATTAATATAGTGTACACGCTATGTCTTATCATTTATTTTGCATATAATTACCTTATATTTGCATATAATTATTTTATATTTACATATAATTAGTATGCGTTTGAATTGCTACGTTACAACACAGTTTATCAATATTCTCATACATATAATAAACATGATAAATTTTCAGATATGGAGCAAATAACAGAATCACCTCAAACACAGCCGCAGTCCTTGCATGGCTTCGTCCCTCTCCTGGGTCTTACCGAAGCGGTCGGGGCGCTTCTTGTAATTCTAATGATTGTGTGGACAACTTATTTCGAAGACGGCTTCTCCTGGAGGTCTCATCCAAAGCTTGAATTTAATTGGCATCCTTTGTTAATGACTATAGGTTTTGTCTTTCTGTACGCCAATGGTACAGTATATTTAAAAATCAATTTTTCTCCTCGTTCCTGCACTTGTGTGTGTAATTCGTGAGTTTGTTTTTTTTTTTTTTTCTTTCATAGCAATGCTCATCTATAGAACACAACGGAATCTTCGCAAGAGACGACTAAAGCTGCTTCACGCGGGAAACATGTTTCTCATCGTAGTGTTCGTGGTGATCGCTCTGGTGGCTGTTTTCGACAGCCATAATCTGGCTTCTTCTCCTACACCGAATATGTATTCGCTGCACAGCTGGGTAGGACTAACGACCGTAATATTATTCTGCTGTCAGGTAAATCTGTTCGAATAATTACGTAATAATAATTCTGAATTTGGAAACATATACACGCCAATATCTGGTGTTTACAGTGGGTTGCCGGATGTGTCGCCTTCCTCTTTCCCGGATTACAGCCCTTGCTACGAGCTTCTTACATGCCAATTCACGTGTATTTTGGCATTGCAGGCTTTATCGGTGCAATCGCATCGTGTTTATTGGGACTCAATGAAAAGGCAATTTTCAGTTTGAAGTGAGTAGCAATTAATTAAGTAATAACAAAATAAGCCAAGAGAGGGATGGAGGTGTATGTTTCTAATATTTTTGAAATGTTTCAGAGATGAATACTCAAAGTTCGATAAGGAAGGAGTGCTGATAAATGTTATAGGGATGCTATTCGTATTATTCGGAGGTTTATCGGTATATTTGATAACGCAAGCACGTTACAGACGTTTATCAATGCCCGAAGATGAGATTTTATTATCCGGAACTGGGTAATGCGTTTGAGATTACAGTTTGGATTGCACATTGAAGATCAAAACTTCACGCTTACCGAATATGACCTTGACTATCGCTTCTCAGTATAAATGTCTCCTGAAACCTTAAAGTCTCATATCCAATGAAAAGTATTTACGAGTTTTGAGTATTGCACATTTCAGGAATACTTTTACAAATAAGGCTGACTAATGGCACAGTCGAGTGATATCACTACAAGATGAACAGGGAAATAATAATTTTATTGAATAATTCCAGGAGCGTGTGTATGTGTGTGTATGTGTGTGTAAACACTCTCCTAAATACTCTTAAAACATTCCTATGTATTACATAGTCTGAATATTTTCTTCGGCAGATAAAATGTATAATTTATGTTTACATCAAGAAGTTATATTTTTCCAAGTTTTTGGTGCTACATATAAAATATATCGTGTGTATATATATGCATAAATTTATTTCTTATACAAATATATGTTGATATATGTGTATTTAAACTGCTTATATTTTTAAATTAAGTGCTGAAAGTATGATATATGTATGTGATGCAAAACAGCAATATAATACTTACAAGCAATTTCAATCCATGTAGGTTTCTTATTATCTTTTCAGGTAAACGATCGACAATTATATATGCGATAATTTATGAACACATCCGGATATTGTACATTTACAAGTTGAACACATCCTTGCGTACTTATTTAAAGATATCGTATTATTGTGTTAACTACTGTCCTACAGAAATTTCGGTTTGAGTTATCTTCAAAAATAAGAGTTTCGATTTAATTTCGATTTCGGTCAAAATTCAAAGAAAATTTCGATGTAAATCGAAAGCCGGAAAGCCAACGAGGACATGTTCCACAAAAAGGAAGCAGGCGAATATACAGCGACATATTTTCAAGGCTGTTTGCATTGCGATGGTGGGGCGGCGGGGGGGGGGGTAACACGCTGAGGCTTTCCTTCGTCGCATGAAATGGCACCTTTAGTCTCGCGAGAACAACCGAGCGGTTCGGACGTGCTTTGAGCGCGTGCTCGCGGGCCCCCTTTCTTCGTCGTAGCGCATATTTTTTTTCACAAATTCATTCCGCCGCAGAACGCATTTGTCCGGTATCTCGTTTTATTTGTATTAAGTGGTGCAGGAGGAATGCCGCTGAGCTGCCCGTAATCAAAGTTGAAGAGAGAGAGAGAGAGAGAGAATCGATCACTGCGCGTGTATAAATAGTTCGTATCTAGTAATCAGCTGTGCGGTCGTTATCAGTGGCAAGTTGACGATATTGTTGACGGCGACGTAACAAGATATATCTCGGTAGCTGTATTGCACGAGAATTTCTCGTCATTCAAAGGAAATTCGTCGCGACGCGCGCACTCAGCAGTGCAGTAAGCCACGATAAATCATTCAATGGTTAACCAAATCCCTGTGCCTCAGGCGAAGTATGAATTACTAACTGACATACGACAGTGAGTATACGTTAATTCTTCGTAAGAAAAAACAAAAATCGTTCTCCGTTAGCACGACGAAAGCGTGCGAATTCCTGTGGGAGTGCGCGAACGTATGAATCCTTCGGGATTACTCGACGTTTCGTACGCGCAAGAGAGAGAGGGGTGGAAGGAATAGAGAGAGAGAGAGAGAAGGAGGAAATTTTGTATCGATCTCTTGCGAGCAATACGTCATCATTGGCTTTTGAATTTCCACGCCTCACGTCACGAAAGGTCATTGCAGTTAATCAAACGCCTGTCAGTGATCTGGACTACCTATTATGGAATTACTCGGAATTGATTCCAATCGGAATCTTTCGAATTATTCCCTTTCTCTTGTATTTTATGGAGAATAATTGAGCGATTCCGATCGGAATCAATTCCGAAAGAATCCATAATACGTGCTCTACATAGACACGATGTTCTCGATTGATTGCTGTCACGTGCACGTGATTATTCCTATTGCTCGTGGACTGGATTCGGGGATCCTCCTTTTGGGAGGATTTCTGGAACCATCAAAAGTATCTCAGAATTTGTCATATTATTTCTCAGAATTTTAATGAAAATTTTTAAGCGTTCAGGATGTTTCAGATTTTTCATTTACGAATTCGAACGTCCAGAACATCGGATATGTAACTTATCTGTTGCCATGTTTGACTCTACCGAACTGAATATTTTTGAAAGTTATGTTGGGCCTTCGCCTTACTAAATGTCATTTTTAATAGCATTAATAGCTTTAATGTCAACACTACATAACCGCAAAAGGGCGGGAAAATCAATTGATTTTAAAATTAATTTCTTAACTGCTTAAAAACATTTAGATTATTCATTTGTACACCTAATATCTGATAAATGTTTTCATATTATTCTGGAACTCTTCATAAATCTAGAATATGAGGAATTCTTAGAAAATTTCTTAGAAAATACGAGATACTTTTTCACCAGAAGAGTGAGGGAGAGAGAGAAATTTTCATTACTCGAAGCCGAAACTTTGGACGTTCAAACGCGCGCCCTGAGTTTCCAAAGTTTTTTTTTATCATTTAACGCAAGATCGAATGTCTTTTCAGACCGCGCTGGCGAACGCAATTCCTTTGCCTTATCTTAACATTCCTAATCGTCGGAGTTCTCTTTGTAACGCGCGCCTGGTTTGGCATACTCGTCCTACGAGCTCCGAAGGCTGATAAATTTGTCGGGGAACAGATCGACAATGCCAAGATTGCTGCGTGGCTACGTCGGGCTCGGATGTACGCCGAGTCGACGAAGGAGAATCAGAATGCGGACAGGAACACAAGTGTCAACACATCGGAACAATACCACCGCAATTCAACCAAGTGAGAAGATTTAGAATGTTCTGATACCACGAAATTATCGATACCGATATTATATTAGTGGTGTCACAACATCCTCTTAAGATTTAAGCTTTCAGCATGTGGTTTTATCCGTTGACCTGTTGATGCACTTCATGCACTGAAAAATGTTTTCCACACTATGTTCAGTCAGATCATCGTATGCTACTATACAATATCGGGGGACGTTAACACATCGTGGGAGCTCAGTCCGTCGCACATTGACCCTCATATTTGTACGCATATTATCGTGGGTTTTGCGAGCGTGGTGAACAGCACACTGGACATAGGAGACAACGAGTGGGTGTACAGGCGAGTGGTCGATCTGAAGAATCGCGAACCTAAATTGAAGGTCATGGTCAGCGCCGGCGGAAACAATGAGCTCCACGATGGTTTTCCCGAGATGGTGAAGAATCACACAAATAGGAAAAAGTACGATTGCTTATTGCTGCTATTTTTCAGAACACCGTCCATAGTAGTGATTCAATGGTCCAAGTGAGACCGGCTAATACTCGTCTAACTTTCAGATTTATACGGTCAGTATTAAACGTAACCAAAACTTTCCATCTGGACGGCTTCGACGTCGACTGGGAGTTCCCAGCATGGTTAGGATCCGACAGTCGCGAGAAGATACACTTTGTGCAATTGTTGGAGGAATTGCGGAAGGCATTCGATCGCAGCGGACAGAAGTTAATCCTGACGGTGGCGGTCGCAGCGCCACAGGCGATCGTAGATCAGAGTTACATGGTCCCCGAGATCGCAGAGTACGTGTTTCAGGTAGCAATCGCCGATTGTAAGACACCTCAAACGGATTGTCACGGATTGTTGGCACTTTCAGACACATTGACTTTGTAAACCTGATGTCGTACGATTATCATTTCTACGTTTGGTACTTCCCGGTGACAGACTTGAACGCCCCTCTCTTCCCCCGTTGTACAGAGACAGGCTATTTGTCGACTTTAAACGTGAATTTCTCCGCTCAATATTGGATAGCGAAAGGAATGCCGCGGGAGAAGATAGTCGTTGGCATACCGGGTTACGGTCACTCTTACAAGCTGGATAATCCGTCGAATCACGATCTACAAGCTCCGGCTGATGGTTTCGGGGAGCTTGGCACAAACGGCTTCGTGTCTTATCCTACGGTCTGTCAATTCTTGAAATCCGGGGCTGTGAAAGTCTTCAATCAAGAAAGTCGTGTGCCATACGCGTTTAAAGGTAAAGAATGGATATCCTACGACGACCAGCAGAGCGTTTATTACAAGGTAGTATATTTTATCCTATCGGTACAATAGTTGATATACATAGTTCTAATCAAATCTGCGAGACTGATATACTAACGTCGGTACACGGTTTGTGTTTAAGAGCGCGTGGATTCACGCCAACGGCTTCAGAGGAGCCATGATCTTGTCTTTAAACGTCGACGATTGGAACGGCACTTGCGCCACGAATGAAACGTTCCCGTTGACACGTACCGTCTCGAAGACGTTCAAGGAGCTGGACAAGCAACAAGTGTCGATAGGATTGTAATTCTTCGAGTACGCGCAACTCCGTTGGAGGAAGATTTCCATCTAGTTGCAACCGAGAGCTTAAAGCGTTTTACATTGAAACGATGCATTCCACTGCATTCCTATTTAAATATACTACTACTCGATGATATATACATATATATATATATTTACGCTCCACCTGAGTTGCTCAAAGATTTTCTTGTACAAATCAGTTGCTAAGGCATTCCGAGCACATAGTATTATATGCCGTAGAGCATAGCACTTGTACCTGATTATGTCGAATCAAAGATATTTATATACGTATATATGTATATATATACGTGCGTCGAATTCTATAGACTTAATAATATACGTACATATATATTCTATATACGTACGCATATCCTGTTTCCTATGTTATTATTTTCATATTTTATATAGTCAATATATATATATATATATACATTTCGTATATAATATTCAAAATAATGCCATGAATTAGAGAGAATATCAGAGGCAACCGTTATAAGTTATAACCGGTTTAAACGTGCCATATATATATATATATAATACAAAATTATACAAGCATATGTAACAAGAGCTATCGTCTGTTTCTCAATAAAGGGTTTCGAACTCGCGAATAATCTAACGCATGTTTTAATTTTACCTGATATCTAATCTTACTTTAGTTCAGTGGTGTTAATGATAGTACCGAGCCACACGTACACAAGCGTCGCACATATATGTATGTATGTGTATGTATATATATACATATTTATTAATAATCATCATATTTGCAGCATTGCATCAGTCTATCGGTCTTGCGCCCGCGACTCAGATCTCTGATTTACGCCGAGAAAGCATTTGCGGCTTCGGTGCGTGTCCTAGTGAGAGGAAATGACATTCTCTCTTTCGCTTTGCGCGAGACAAACGACGGTTGACACGGACGGAGCGCACTAAATGGTGCATAAGGAGAAACTGCATGGAGAGGATATCCCTCTAGGCAAGTGCAGACTCGAAATCGCAGCACTGCTCCCAAGATGCTTTGTATAGAAAGCCTTGGTTGTCGTTTGACCTTGGTCACAAAAAAACATATTTCACCATGAGCGCCGCGTACGCATCACATCACGAAGCCGTGTTTCTATGTTTGCATCCGAAAGGACCAAAAATGTCGTACGGGGCGGCTGCTAAGTACATGAAAAAAATCCAAGACATTTGTAAGTGGGTGAAACGCTATTCTGACGTGAAAAACGTTGATGATCTGCTGGATCGTGGCTCCAAAAAAACGAAAAAGGAGGACAGAATGATTTTACAGGTGTTTGAAAAGAATCCTCGTTTATCATTACGTGGCGTGCAAACGGTTTTACATAAAAAAGGTCTAAATATATCGTATGATACTATAAGAAAACGTTTACTGGCTCGTGAAGTGAAATTTCGGAGCACAATGAAGAAAACGTTACTGACCGAAAAACACGTCGAGAAAAGACTTGTTTAGGCAAATGAAAATTTGGATCGCTATTGGGACAACGTAATTTTTTCAAACGAAGCTTCTTTTGGGGCAAATTTTTTATCAGACGTGCCTGGTTTACCCACGCCAATAGACTCATCGAGCAGATCGTTAAACATCCGGTAAAAGTGCACGTCTGGGGCTGTTTCTCAAAGCAGAGATTTGGCACTTTGCACATCTTCACAGAAAATTTGGACGCTGCCAAAATGGTCAAAATATATCAGAGAGCTTTATTACCATCTGCCCAAAGGTGTTTTACGAAGGAAAATGAAAATTGGCTACTGCAAGAGGACAATGATCCAAAACATCGGAGTAGACTTTGTACTGCGTGGAAACAAGAAAATAACGTTGAACGTATTGGATTGGCCTTTACAGTCGCCAGATGTAAATCCCATAGAAAATGTGTGAGCACTCATGAAGTTTAAGCTTCGAGAAAAGAAGATATGGACCGTCAAACAGTTAGTTCAATAGATTCGATTTATATAGAGGTCTTTGTCTAACGATTATACTATAAAATTAGTAGAAAGTATGCCTCGGAGATGCCAGGTGATTATTGATAACGGAGGTGACTGGGCAACTTATTAATAATAAAGCATCACAGTCTATATCATACATAATGTGTGTATTTTTTTTTTTTCAATTTATTATCCCAAGTCGTTTTCGAGTTTCGCCGTAAACGCTCTTGTCAAACAGACTGTAACTCGTAGTAGAACACACGCAAGGATTGTAAAACCGTATCGGGATATAATATTGATATTCTTACTGTAACGTGCAATTCAGCGCGTTTCGATAATTTATTGCATGTACATGATAGATATCTTTTTAACGATTCCATGACTGATTCATAAGGATGTCGAAGAATTCACTATCAATGTCACTTCATTAATAATGACTTCTGTGATGCTATTATTACTTATATAAAACACATTTAAAGTGAGAAAAACACAATTCCTTTCGTACTGTAATTCAAATACGGCGTAGCTTTCTTGCGGGTTGTATATAACAGTCCTTAACGGCAGTAGTGGCACTGCCCAGAGCCTCATCTCAGGATTTACCGCCGAAACCACCCATTAAATTCCCCAACCCACCTGCAGCCCCTTGTTGTAACTGTTTCATTATATTCTGTAATCCTGTCATGCCACCTGAAATAATAATGGGATACATAAGTAGCTCGCACGAAAAACACAGCGAGCGTACCTCTGATACGCCAATAAGTTTAATCTATTTAAATTTACTTACCCATTTGATGTAATACACGCGGATCCATCATTTTGGCCATTTGATGATTCAATTTCGCCATTTGTGTGGGATTGACATTTTTAGCCATGTCACCAGCTTTGAACAAGCCTTTAATGCCACCCATTTTCTTGACAACTGCCGCGAATTTCGTGTATTGCGTTATTAAATCTTTAACTTCTTTTTCCGTTACACCGGAACCCCTCGCCACTCTCACTATTCTTCCAGGTTGTTTGCTGAATAACTTAGCTCCATCTCTACTGTCTAGTTCTAAAATAGATAATATGGATAAAATGAGATACACAATACTATAAATTAGATGAATTGTCGTAAGAACGACATACGAAGAAAATATTTTAAGCAACGACGAACCTGAATCATTCATACTGTCCATAATTGTCATTAGTCGTTTTAATCTTGCCATTGACTCTTGTTCTGTCCCTTTCGACATGAAATCTTGACTGAATCCGGGAATCATACCCTAAACATAGAATAATATTATAGAGCGAAAATTGCGGAATATCAATAGATTACACAGTAATGCATGACTAATATTTACCATTAACTGTGAAAATGGTCCCATCTTCATGATATTTTGAAACTGCTCGTACATGTCTCGTAAGGTAAATTGACCGTGTTTTATTTTCTCGAGTAGTTCTTCATTATCATCTAGATTCAATTCGTTCACTTTATCAATGAGACCCTCGATATCACCCATACCTAGCAATTTGCTAATAAATGGTTTTGTTTTAAACGGTTCTAAGTCGTCTATGTGTTCTCCTGTGCCGACAAATATTACAGGACTTTGTGTCGCTGCAACACTGAGGATGAAGGAAAATTATGTTATAAAGAACAAAATTATATCATACTTGTAATAGAGAGAAATTTAATAACTACTACAACAGGGATGTGTTATTTGATAAAGAACTTACGCTGAAAGTGCCCCACCACCTTTAGCATGACCATCTAGTTTTGTAATTATGATAGAACCGACGTTTACACGTTCTTTGAAAGCCTTTGCTTGCGCCTCGCATGCCTGACCTATCGTTGCATCCATTACGAAGATTATGTTATCTGGTTGCTAACAACGTAACAAAACGTAATATTAAGAATTGTTCTTTTGCGCGTTATTTTTATAAATGAGTGAGTTATACAAGTCCCCATATATGTATATAGTAAAAAATTATATAGTAAATAAAAAAATATGATAGAAAATTTCACTGTTTGAAATTAAAATATGTCGCATTATGATCTTACCACAGCATTGGCGACTTGCAACATTTCCTCAAATAACGATTCCTCCTGTTTGTGTCTTCCGCTCGTATCTACAATGATTATTTCGTATCCCTCTTTCTTAAACATGTCAACACCATCCTGCGCAATTGTTACAGGATCCACTTCCGTGTAACTAAACATTTTTTTTTTATCAGCATAACGTCGAGAAATGATAAGAGTAACATATAATAAAAGAATAACACATAAACAACGTGTAATCACAAAATGGATACTTTCTCTAAATTTTTTATTTACCTGCCATAAAATGGTATTCTGGCTTTTGTGGCATTCTGTTTTATTTGGTCGTATGCACCGGCACGAAATGTATCTGCGCATACTAAACACGCCTTCCAGTTTTTCTTAAGATAATGATACGCAAGTTTAGTGCAGGTAGTTGTTTTACCGGAACCTTGCAAACCCACAAACATAATCACATTAGGACGGCCTTTTACTGGTTGGTATGCTTTAACACCAGGATCAATCAACTGAAAGAATCCACCAATTATCACATATTCTTTTCTAATTATTTATATATATTATCGTCTCTTACGTTGACACAAAATAAACAAACCTTTACAAGTTCCTTAAAGACTGCACTCTGTATCATCCTCCTTTTATTAAGACCACCAGCCATATCCTCAAAATCAATAACCTGACGTACATTTTCTCGCAATTTCTTCACTAATCTAATATTTACATCAGCCTCGAGTAAAGCTGCACAGATCTCCTTCAGCATAGAATTTAAAACCTGGATGGAATAAAGACACTTGTTAAGATAAAGATAAATAGTGTAGCAAACATAACAGATACAACCAGGTATTAATAGAAATTTGGAGAAGATGTTAACAATAACATAACGCCATATGTCATATTTGAGGCAGACTAAATTATGTCCGCGCAAAAGCTACTGCGTACGTGTAAATTTGACATATACAAAGAGGTTATTGAAAGCACGTACATGACATATCAGAAATTTCCAAAGATATGAAACAAAAGACGGTTAAGCGAGGAAAAATCACTTGGCATTGGAATACAATAGGAAATATGGTAACGTGTCATTTCGATCTGTTGTTTACAAGCAGCCTTTGATAATTATATATAACACGTAGTAAATATCGATAAACTCACCTCCTCATTGATGACGGTCGCATTACTGAGCGACCGCAGGGCCGACGTGATTTTACGTCCAAGGTCCGCCAAAACCATTTTTCTACGTTTCCTTGCTCACCGTCTCGATGTAAAATATTTCCCGATTAGATTGGTTAGAATATTAACATATAAAATATGTTATGATATCCCGACTCGGCCAACATGGCATGACGACACATCCGGTCTCGAGCGGACGATTATGAGAAGAAACAATAAATTTCTCGGCGTTATGTTGCGGTCGGAAGTGAAAATCCGCGGTGGCGAATTCCTCTCTGCACGTTGACTCGTTAAAAAGCTCGATCAACTTGTTTATATGTCACACCGACCAAACAGCTCTGATACAGCCGACAGCCATATCGATCGAAACGTGCGCGTATACTCGACGAGGTGTACGCCATTACGCCTGAAGTTAGACACTTTCGCCGTCTAGTCTGAAGTCCAGCACTTCCGGAATAGGATTTCGACCTGGAAGTAAGCTGAATCCGAGTCGAAATTACGAATGGCAAAATAATGAATTCTATTTCCGTAAGAAATCCAAACGCGTTCGTGTGTAATTCCTCCTTTCGCGTTTCTTTTATATTTTTATATATATTTGAACAGTTCAACTGTGAAATCAGATGATATATTATGAAAAAACCAACATTATTTATTACCTATTTATAACAAGATATATTATTTTTGTTTCCCATTCACGCAAGAATAGCTGAACAAAACCTGAATCTAGCACGGGTGGGACCAAAGCACCATATTTAATATATTGTACGGTTTTAGCTGAGACATATGTAGTTTTACTATAATTTTCTCGCAGCTTATTCAACAAGAAACATGTTCCTCAAACTTCGACATTTACACGCTTCACCAAAAATAGAGAACAACAAGAATAAATTACATAAACATAATTAATTTTGCATTGTAATATAATGAATTTATTTATCATTGTTATCTCAATAAATCGCAGCAGAGTATGTTAAGGTCTTAGGTTTGTTCACATCGCTTGTGCATTACCTTACATTATCTTCGATGCAGCTTCGTACAATGTATAAGAGAAACTTAAGACTTACGAATTTATATATAATTTTGACGCAAAAAAGAAAAGAAAAATATTACAACATTAATAAACTATTAAGAAATTTATCTATGTTACACAGTTTATTTTTTCTTCACGGCTTCCTTGTTATGTATAATTATTAATTCCGGAGATTACGCCGCCTTTTCTGTTTTAAAGTAACGTAACATGGCAATAATATATATATATACATGTCGTACATTATATGCTGAGAATGAGGTACAGGACACTGACTTCCGAGAAGTAACACAATGTCGAGAGCGTGGTGAGGGTGAATTTCGTTTTTTTAATCGCATATCTAGGTAGTCCGTGGCAGTTGACACGCGTTTATGAATCTGTTTCCGACGAGGTGTCAGCATACGCGCAAATTTAATTTTTTGGTGCTAGAGTGCCGTTTCCAGGTGCTACTGACATTTCGCCCCCTTGTGTGCTGTCGCGTTGAGGACTCTGAAGGAAACGACAGAACGATTTGTCAAAAATAAGCAATATATATTTCATACAATTTTGATATTAATATTCGAGAATATATCTGGAGAAATGTATTCGCTCAGACATTTTCTCCGACACTCGCTCGATTTACCTTCACATGAATCTGTTGCTTCAACATCGCCGCTCTTAAGATCAACATACGAGTACGCCTCTGGTATTCTTTCCCGACGCTCATTGACTTTTCAAAGGTCGTGCTACGTTGATCGACATCCTTCGCGTACAAAATCTGTAAACAATCGTCAATCCACAGTGAACAGATTCAGGTTTCGGCAAGTTACTTTTGAAAAGTAACTTGTTACCTATTGAAGAAAGTAACCTTAGTAAAAAGCACGACGTTATAAGTAACGGGTCACTTTCCAACTCTAGTCATATCATATTGATTTATTCAAATATTGTTATATTTGAAAAAGTTTTGGCAAAGAAAGATACATATTGCGACGAAGTGCCATCGCACGAATAAATTTTCCAAGCGGCTCTCACCTTATTATGCGAATCTATGCGAGCTTGAATTTGTCCGTCGAGAATAAGCTGCATGAGTTCGTCCTCCAACTCGGACACGGTCCTATTGAATGCCGTTGCCATCCGTCTCATGTCCGCACTTAAATAAGGACTAAAGTACTGTATTAAGGCCCTATTCCGGATTTGCGTGTACAATAGATTCACGTGAGGCGCTATGTACATATCCAGGAGGATATTATCCTTGATCTCGTCGAGTAACTTCAGGCAGGACGCGTATTTCGACTCGTAAAACTTGAAAATTATATCTCTCAGCTGTGGTTCTAATTCTAAGAATAATTTGAAGGAACTACTGAATATAACTTGTTTCTGCAATTCGTGTCTGTCGAAGGTGGCCAGGGCACAGAGTCCGCCGTAGAGAGCCACGTTCCCAGGGGACAGTAACTCAGGACAGTCGCAGTGATCCAGAGACGCCTGCAAGAAGTGTCTCGCGGCCATTTTGTATTTCCTCGTCGCCAGTTCCGCCAGGCCCGCCGCCACTTTTAATTTCGTAATTATCGCCTGATTGTTGTCTTTACCGTGAACGTCCGGAAAGTCCGGCGTGCTTTCAGCCTTGGTAACATAACTAAGTACATGGGACCAGTTCTGCAGATAAACCGAAACTTTGATCACGTTGAGACACATATTCACAACGTGCTTGCCGCTGGTGCAGTAATCTCGCGCTCTGGAGTAACACTTCAGGGCGTGAACGAGATCGCCACAGTTCAAATAATGATCCCCCAGATCGTCGTGACCTCTTCTTATGCTTTCCTTGATCGAGTTGCTTTTGTAATTCTTCAAGTCGGTATCAAATTTCTCCAATTTGAGGGCGGCTTTTTTAGACCGGGTCTCCACCCATGTCTGATCCATCGTCAACAGATCCTGAGAGGTCGACTGCGCAGCTACGTCTGGTAGACCCGGAGTGCCGACAGCTTGCTGAAGCTTCTTATGCAGTATCACATACAACGAGACATTGTACGTGGTCATCACATAAGTGATCGCCATTTTCAACGCTTCTATTCGTAATGACGGACAATGATCGGCGATATATATAAGTCTGTATAATTTCGCGAGTCCGGTATAACTATTGGCGTATACTTCCAGATCCTGGAAAGGAGAAGGACGATATAATACAGTCGATTAACGGAATATAAACTGATCATGTATGTCTTCGAAAGATTAATACAATTTCTCGAATAATTCATGTAGATCAACAAGGTGTGCGACACTAAATACATTTTACTCGCATGCATACCAGTGTTGGGTTCTCTACTATATACGGTTCTTCCTCAGCGTTATCATTATCCTCTGTAGGAGCATCCACCTGCATTGGCTCCACGACATTTTGCTAGACAAAGGGACACATGTCATATTAATAACGGTTCGTCTATTGCTCGGTGAAGTATTCAAATCCAAATAAATCGAAAGGAGACAGGCAGAGGCGAACGAGCTCGATAGTAGAGACGAGCGGATAACCCTGTAATTTAAATCGCTCGATCTCTCTCAGGATGCAATCCTTCCCCAGATTTCAATCGGATAATTACCTGAACGTCGTGAACTTGCAACGGCATTATTAGCCTTGTACGATTTTTATGTTAACGTAACTCTTACGGTTAGCGCGATAAAAAAGGTTTATTGCTCGGTTTTGCGTACCATATATAAATTAAATATGATACACACACGAGAGTTTGCAAAGGCTATATTGAAACAAAGAAACGGAGAGCGGCAAACGTCACGGCGAAATGGTCGCGTGCCGATGCGCGGCATCTCCTGACAGATATTCGTATCATTATATGTCAGATCAGGTAAGATAACAGATAGCGTGTTATCGATTAAAATGTTTTTTATGTATATAAGTTTGTAGATTTATTAAAAAAAATAGGTCTTCGAAAAACCCCAAGTTTAAATTGTTCAGATTTCTCTCAGACTACTGAACGTATGAACGACCCGACATGTGACTGCCGACTCTTATAGACCAATCACAGTGAGGCGCTGACTGACGTTTCCCAAATCACAACGGTGCCCGTGTTTCTCATCCACGAAAATTATGGACGTAGCACGGACACGCACCGAAAGGAAACATTATCGGCAGTAAATCTAGAAAGTGGATGTAACGAAATAGTTCCAGCATCAAAAGTGGATGCAGAGGGCGCGTCAAATATTTGCGTAAAACGGTATCCTGGCTAATAGGAACTTGTGTTTCTCGACCATTCAGCGAGAAGTAAAACGGTATCAGAGAGAACACCGGCGTGGCCGCTCTCTATAGTTTCTCTCTGCTAATATCTACCATAGAATTTATTTATATAACTGCACGAACATACAAGGTAAAGAAAAACAATATGGCCGTTTGAATATTTTTAGATGGACAATGTAACCGTCGAAACGATTTTTTATCGTTCGCACCATTGACATCAGAATATACTGATGCCCATTGACATTGGCGAACCACTGTTCGCACCGATTTCTTAAAAGCTGATTTGTAAATCTACCCCTTTTCTTCAGTGGGAATAGAAGTACAATAACTAATAACATCGTAACATCGGTGTAAAGCACTGTTTATCACGATATTTAACAGTCATAGTTACTAAACTGGTTTTATGCTCATTTCTACCGTTATGATTTAAATCTAATCGGCGATCGACTCAAAAGAACTGACCGACCGCATTGGTCAGTGGTTGAATCAATCAATGCATATTCTACAAATGTCTTATATATAATCATATCTAATTATATATGGGATATTTTTCCCGAACACTTCTATTTGTTGAAACAATTTGATCGCATGCCCTATAAGCGTGTAATATTCCTAGAATATTATACGAATATTATTCAATTTTAAAATAATATTCTCATAATATTCTGAGAATGTTATATAATATTATAGGAATGTTCGACTGATGTTATATGTCCACATAATATTCTTGGTGTATTATATAATATTATAGGAATGTTCGACTGATGTTATATGTCCACATAATATTCTTGGTGTATTATAAAAATGTTCTTGGAATAATTAAAGAAAAATATAATAATAATAATAATAATAATAATATATAAACATATATAACGTATTTTTGCACAAAATTCTTTCGACTTTATTTATGTAATAAAACAGTTAATATTGCAATACATTTGAAATAAAAAACTACTGTTATATATATTATATATATATACATAAAGTTGAATATTTAAAAAATATATAATATTATAGTAACATTAAATAATATTATTTTTTTAATATTATTAGGAGTGCGCATATAATCATCTATTAATAGAAATATTACTTAATATTAAATCTTAATATTACGCGCTTACAAGGCGATTCGTTCGAATCTGTCATCTAAAATCGGTCGTATTAAAACCTCGTAAGATCACATATCTTGTTTCCGTATGTGTTAACAATATAATCTTTCTGATCCATGATAGATCGCACAAGAGAGCCAGGTGGAAATGGCACGTGTGTATGTTCCAGCGAAACCGACACGAAACGCGACACAATGCCGCGCGCCCCGTTCAATATTTACATCGACGAGATGGATATATTACCGGATTAGGTACGACCCCCGTGGCTTTTTAATTATACAAACCTCGGTGGCCCGGTAAAAGCGGCCCATCTGCTCCACAGAAAGCTCAGGGGTCCACCGTATTCTCGGGCCCTCGTCGTCGTCGCCGCCGCCGCCGCCGTCGTCCACAAATCCGTACCCTCGCTACAAAGTATCAATTACATTGTTATTACCGGAGTAGCCGAAGATGCGGTCACAGATAATACACTGGTATAAGAGCATGCAGACAATAGGACAGGTACATACAGCCTGTGTTAACCGATGCGTAAGCCCCCTCCCGTGCGAGCAACGCGATAGCCATCGCGCGTGCAACTATGCGTTTAATTTGGATTTTGGCCGCGCTCGGAGGAGAGATGTGCCTCGCGAAAAGAGGGCTGCAGACCCCCGTACGCGCACGTATGTATGTATGTATGTATATACGGAGATATATAACGAAGGGTTCGTCCTTCGGAAAGTTTAGTGAAACGTTCGGGATGAGCGGGGCACGGAGCTCGCGAATTTCGGGAACGACGGATTTCAGTATAGCTCGTATACTGTCGATAGGAGATCGCGCTGAGCGCGCGACGACGGAGGCGAGAACGTTCGATTCGACCACGAATCTTCGGGGGACCGAGCAGGAGACCCGTCAGGATGCGCGACCGAAAGGACGGAGACTCCCTGCCGAATATGATCGTCGCAATCGAGAAATAAACGAGGAGAACGCACGGAGAAGGCACGGAGAGGAGGAACGAGAAGAGGAACGAGAAGAGGAACGACATGTCGGTAGCCGAGTTGCTCCGAACGGAGAAACGTGCCCGGACACTTCCGACAACGGTGTGCAGAGGCAAGGGGATAACGATCATCGGAGGACCGAGCTAACGTGGCTGCAGTACACCCGCTACAGACCGCCGAAGCTACCCAGGAGGTCCTTCGTCGAGAAGCGGAGGAAACGGCGAGCGGGTGATCACCCTCGCATCCCGTTCTCTTCGTCCCAACTGCAGGTGTTGGAAGACAGGTACAGGAGAGGAGCCTATCTGACTAGGAACGACGTCGTCGAAATATCCGCGACGTTGAGGCTGCCGCAGAGCAAGGTACATACACAGTATGAATGTCTTTCGCAGGAAACGCCACGAATCCGAACTCTTCGATTTCGATCGACTTTTGTGAATATGTAGCGCGACTCAATACGTAAATAAGAGTCAATACATACATAATGCAGACTCAATAAGTAATATGTGTAATTCGTGTCCGGGTTTGCTCTTTAAAGGTGTGATCATCGAATTGTACGAGATCGATTTTCGACCTCAAAGCCGAATGCTCCCACTTTATCGCGCGTAACTCGTGAACTATGAAAGATGGAGAGAAATATTTACGATGAGAGTTTAATGGCAAATTAAGGGCTACGAAATGAACAGAAATTAAGAAGAAATTTTAGAAAAATTGAAAACAAATTTTCTAAGATAAAATTTTTAGAAAAAAGGACGATATAGGTAATCCATTCAGCGGCTCAAAAACTACAAAGAACATACCATTTTTACTTGCCACTTCGGAGACTAAAATCGGCCCATTTTATCCATCGCCTTTTTTTAAATTTCTGCTTATGTCACTTTGTGGCTCTTAACTTTTCATTAAGGCTTCTGCCCTTTTATTCTATTATCTAACGATATCTAACGATATCTAACGTTAGATATCGTTAGATATCGTTAGTTATCGTGATATAACGTTAAATATCTAACGATATCTAATGTTATATCACGATAACGAAAATTTCGTTATCTTTAATGTATTTAGTTGCGCAGCTATTTTGCGGTTTATATCTGTTTTAGTTTAAGAGTTATACATGAAAAGGGGAAGCGTGCCTTTTGGCTTTGAAAATAATAATAATTTAAAAGGCGAACGGGCATAAATTATGTATACCGTTATTCGTGTATTGGGTCGCTCCACATACCTCCAGAATTTAATCCAAAATGAAGAGAGGTTTTAGGTTTGCGATCTTCTCTTGTCAGTAACGATATTCTGTAGTGTTTTCGCGATATTTGTCGATAGCTTAGACTGATTGAAAAGTATTTGAATATAACATGCGTTAATTTGTTATTGTTGAGAACGTCGCGCGAGAGTAATCGACGAAATAATATTTCTTCATGCATTTAGGTAAAAATTTGGTTTCAAAATCGTCGAGCGAGGCAACGACGTGAATCACTGAATTCCACCGTAACGACGCGATAACGTATACTTGATAATGGATTTTGGAATCTTGATCCACAAGAAATTTTACCGCAGGTCAACGCACGCAAGGGCTGAATCAGTATTATTTTAAGGTGATTTATCTTTTGACATAACATCGATTATTTTTATACCCCCGACTTGTATATGAATAAATTTATTTATGATTTTAGCGCATTATGTTTACTTTGAGTTTAGTTACACGAAGGACAGCGTATTCAAAAATATTCAGCGTTGAAACAACTGTCTTTGTTTGACGACGTCAGAAGTAAGAAAACGCATACCATGAATTCTTGTGTTATACGTATAAATAAAAAGATATACCCGCAAAATATTTGTGATCGACTTAACATGTTTGCAAAATTATTCGAACACTTTTCTTTTACTCGAATACTAATGAATAGTCATAAAATTAACACTGACAAATCATGAGAAAAGAGATTAAAAAAAGGAAGGTTCCATGTTAAATTAAATTTGTGTTTATTTATCGATTGTTCGAAAAAAAGTGTCCGGACAATTTTACAGTTACGTGTTGAATCGATCACAAATGTTAATTTATAGGTGTATTTTTTTATCTGAATGTATAAACGCAAGAATTCTTGGCTCTACGTTTCCTCGCTTCTGACATCACTAAGTAAGGATAATCGCAGCGAATATTCAGTAGCCTTAAAATACAGAAAATCTAAAAATAACGTCAAGATAAGTTGACGTGATTTACATCATGTACTTTTATCAAGGGTTTCGCGCAGTAAATAGGAATGGAGACGTTCGAATTTTTCGTCGTCTCGAAAATTACGGAAAATCCAAAAAAAAACAAAGTTGAATAACGCTCAAATCGAGATGGAAATAATGATGGAAATAGTAGCGAGCAATATAGAGAGATAGACAAAAAATGAAAATGGTACAAAAAACAAAGGAGTCACACAAGTTTCACGTATTTGATAAACACAGTTTACAGGCGAGGGAAAGCTTGTTGCAATTTTGCACATCTGTGCAAAGTGCAAAGATGGAACATCTCGAACCCTTTTCTTCCGTTAATCGATGTAATACAAGTAACATGATAACATGATAATTATTTCGTCGCGAGAAGAGAATAAACAAAGCGACAATTTACATTTCAACGAGTACAGACTTTACATTATCTCTTTCACGTTACCCACTCCATGCTGGACAAATGCTTCTCGGCGATATTGAATTTGACCATCGTTAAGCCGGATAATGAGAATTCGGGATATCGAAATAAATCGGCCGGCACCTCTCGTCGTCGAAGATCACGAATTCGAACGCGCGAATTCACCGCCGCTAAACGTGCGCGAGTCGCCCTAACAAGTCACGTGTTTTATCTTACGGGCGGTTCGCATGAGAAATGCCGAGACTATTGTCGAGGTTAGAGCGCGCACTCGTCCAATCGCATCTTGACGAGAGCGGACACCTCCGGAAAATCGTCGAAATTCCGATTTATCCGACCAGATTTTCGAACCTCGGAATGAAAGAAATTAGTATTTTATCGCGAATTATCCGACCGATCGTGCAGTGGTGCAGACGCGTTCCCGTACCGGAAACCGGCACGCGCTTTCGGTAGATTAGGTTTCGTGATTGCTGAGACAGAGGGAGGGGGAGGCGGCGGACGAGCCACCTACGGTAGTGGACAGGGTTGAGCGGGGGAGTATCTACGATACGCGACCGTCAGAAGTCTCGCTCGGTCCGCTCGTGTTCCTACTGGCTTCCGTCGCGTCAGCTGTTCCCGTCCGGCGGAGTAGTCGAGTAGGAGGAAGTAGAGGCGCGCAGCGGCGCACGCACAGAGGCGCAGCGCGAGATATCCCACTGTGGTTCGTGGAGCGCGAGAACGCACGCACGTACGCACGACTGAGCACGGCTCGCCGCCCGGGATGTCCGCGTGCCCGAAGATGCAGCAGCAGCAGGCGAATGGCGACGGTGTCGTGGCATCGCCGAGGAAGAAACAGCGCACCTCGAATGTAACAACGGGCGACTCGATATCGAAGGTTACGGTGGTGCTCGGCGCGCAATGGGGCGACGAGGGCAAGGGCAAAGTCGTAGATATGCTGGCGATGGACGCTGACGTCGTCTGCAGGTGTCAGGTACGCTCATGTCTCTTTCCTTCTTTCTTTCGCTCTTTTTTGTTTCCGTTCATTCGTTTATATTCCTATTTACCCGAACCTCGCGACTTCCCGCCTGCCGACCTTGCCGATGTCGTGGCGGTTGACAGAGAGAAAGAGAGAGAGAGAGAGTTCCTCTCCTCGTGAGAATATATTTGTACGTGCCCGGCGATCGTAACGTAGATCCATCCCGTGCAAAATCCGAGATCGTAGATCACGTGCTCATCCCGTGAGCGCCGAATTCTCGTCCAAAGCGACGATGGACTTCACCTTGTTCTTTCGTCATCAACCTTCGACCGCGCATCCGGCTGTGACTGAGGTTAGCCGCCGTAAAGGTCACGCTTGCGGAGGCCCGATGAGAGAAAAAGATATTCTCCGATTTTTCTCGGCATTTTCCTCGCCTCACCTGCGAGCGAGCGAGCGATTTGTGCTCGAGTATATTGCGCAAATTGCGTGTGCTAATCCCCCCGTTGTTTCTTTTCACCGTTTTATTTTTAGAAGTAACACCGCATGTCACCTGACCCGCGAGCATTACAAACACATCTGCGGCGGTATAACCTGTATCTTTGGGCGCTCGATCTATTATATAATTGCTGACGGCCATAAACGAGGTTTATTTCTGAGGAAATGTCATGCGAATTTGTCGTCACTCATATCTCTCGTATGAGCCGAGAAGAGAGATGGTTTTTACCGCGCGTTCAATTTTTATCTCATCATCAGTAAAAACGGGTTTTTATCTTTCTCACTGCTGTCCGACTAGGTTTTACAAGGATATCTTTTAGTCACGCATCATAATTAATTGAACTGTTCCCTTTTTAATTGAACCGGCTGCACTAGTTCGAAAAAATTTACATGCACATTGAAGTGTACGAAGCGTACCTACGAGATCTTTAGCTCCCACTTCGGTGTACATCAATTTCTCGAACTGACGCAGCCAATTCGGCGAAAATGAACAAAAGTCCAAGTTTACATTAACATTCCATCAATAATCACGATATATTAACTGTGAGAGAATTATAGAAAAGGGAAAGCTTGATATAACATCAGAAATTACTTAATAGAAATTACTTAATAGAAATTACTTAATACTAGAACATTAATCTGTATGTAACCGTCTTTTTATCTTTCGATTATATCTGATAGAAAACAGGCAGTAAATGTAGTATCATATATCTAATTATACTTCTAATGTGACTATAATGTCATTGCATACATCTCTTTGGAAAGTTCTTATACGTCTCGATTTGTAATTCGATAATCAAGTCGCAATAGAATCTTTCCCGTCATAAGTAATGGCGAGCCCTGTTTCTTCAAGTATTAATGTAATTTCACAGGGAGGAAATAATGCAGGGCATACTGTAGTTGTAGAAGGTGCCGAATTCGACTTTCACCTTCTGCCTAGTGGAATAATCAATCCCAGGTGCAAATCCGTAATAGGTAATGACTTCTTCAAATCAACCAGTAAAATTTAATCAAATTTATATCCTGGTTTGCGCTTGAATGAGTAACGTGTCTCTATGATTACTTTTCCCCTTGTCTCAGTGATTAATACAAAATAATGGATTATATAGAATAACACAGATTATTTATCGAGATAAGCACACAAGATCGTCAGTGTGCAAAATAGATAATTATTCCACTCGTTTATGTTACATAGGCTATTTTCTATATATACATATATGTCTCTTGATGTACATAAATTTATATTGAACTGTTACCTGAATCAATTCTGTTAGATCGTATAGATAATGTATAGCATACAGTTAATGTTTACTCATTCGAATTTATTTCTGTTCACAGGCAATGGAGTAGTGATTCACTTACCTGGTCTGTTTGAAGAACTGGAAAAGAACGAGTCTAAAGGACTTAAGGACTGGGAGGACAGGCTTGTAATATCAGATCGGGCGCATATAGTGTTTGATTTTCACCAACAGGTCGATGGGCTGCAAGAATTGGAAAAAGGTACACAGTCATTGGGAACTACGAAGAAGGGTATAGGGCCGACTTATTCAAGCAAAGCTGCTAGAAATGGGCTCAGAATCGGGGATCTTCTTGGGGACTTTGACAAATTCTCCCAGAAGTTCAACACCTTGGTTACATCCTATCAAAAGATGTTCCCTGCGCTGCATGTTGATATTAAAGCGGAATTGGAGCGTTACAAAGAGTACGTATATAACAACACACGCACGATTGTCTTATGTATGTAATTATTTTCATAATATAATTATTTATGATACTTCTCTTTGCGTGTAGATATTCCGAACGTATTAGGCCGTATGTGAAGGAAACTGTAAAATACTTACACCAAGCCCTGAAGGATGGTAAAAAGGTTTTGGTGGAAGGTGCAAATGCGGCAATGTTGGACATTGACTTTGGAACTTATCCGTACGTAACAAGCTCGAACTGCAGTATAGGCGGAGTGTTGACGGGTCTTGGTTTACCTCCTAACACGATCGGCGAGATAATCGGTGTTGTAAAAGCGTACACCACCAGAGTCGGCGACGGGCCATTCCCCACAGAATTGTTGGATTCTACTGGGGAGCTACTGCAGAAGAGAGGCCATGAAGTTGGTGTAACCACAAAGCGAAAAAGACGCTGCGGTTGGCTCGATTTACCGTTGCTGAAGTTCACAGCACTAGTTAATGGGTAGGTAACAGACACGGTTTTCCGGGTCGAAATTAAATTTGTTCATCTGTACGATTGATGTGACAATTATCTTTATTCGTATCGAGATTTGAGTGATTTTTCTTACTTCAGATATACCTCGATTTGTTTAACAAAACTGGATATTTTGGACACCCTGCCGGAGATAAAAGTGTGTGTCGGATACCGGTTAAATGGAAAGGACATCGACTATTTCCCGAGCAGTACTTCAGAATTAGTGAAGGTCGAAATTGTGTACGAGAAAGTTGAGGGTTGGCAGTCCACTACCGAAGGTGTACGATCGATAGACAAACTGCCTACGAATGCGTATAAATATATACGAATGATAGAAGAATATTTGAATGTGCCAGGTATATTTTTTTCATGTGCCTTACAACAGACAGCGGAGCAAAGGAAAGTTCCTTCCTTTTTTTGGAATAATTTAACAAAAAGAAAGAAAATATTACACACAGAGTGCTTTATATAATATATTAATGTATACAAAGTCTGCGAAATGTTCCGGGACGGCTGAATATCTCGGGAAGTAGACATTTCTGAGAAAAATATTTGGGATGAAAGTTACAAGGTGCAAAGTGACGTATTTAGTGATGCTAGGTGTAAATTCGACCAGGCAACCTTCGCATGGTACATCCTGGGTAACGCTAATGCCGACGATACTCTAACACATTCAACCCTCATATATCCCCCTCTTAAGTCCTGTGCTTCTTTGCAGAAGCGTGGTGACCTCTCTCTCTCTCTCATATGCCTGTGGCGCGCACGCTTATACACAGGCATATGGGCCCTACAGTTTAACGCCTGTTCCGAACGGCAAATTTTTAGAGAGGTGTTCAAATGGCAAAAGATACTAACCACTCTCGATAGGTTGCCACTTCTTTTCGAGAGGAGACACGAGCGAAAATATTTTTGGTTTTTACCGGGATCGAACCCGGAACCGCTAAGCACAGTAGACCAGTGCGCTGTCTGCTGCGCCACGCTCGTGCTCCAACCCTCATATAGGTCGGAAAATATTTAATGAAAAGAAAAACTTTATTGCAATATTTTGAGGAAACTCTTGATACCAGCTATTAGATTCTAGAATCAAAAATAAGATATTCCATTAAAAAAAAAATCAAAGTGACTATTGTCCTGATTTTTATGACGCAACCTAAAGTCAAATCGCTAACATCACTTAATACATTACTTTGCAACTTTTGTCTAAAATATTTTTCTTAAAAATGCGTACTTTCCGAGATATCCAACTGTCCCGAAACATTTCAGATATCTTATATAAAAATATTATTTAAAAATATTATTTTAATCACGAAATGCAAGTTAATCACCAAATGCAATCCCATTTTGCAAGGATATATCTTTTATTTACGCAACATTATTCCAAAAAAGGAAAAGTGAAAGTTTACTTATTTTATTACGCTTATTCGCTATATATTGTTCACTGCAGATTCGTGACAGAATTAGATATAAGAAGATTTTTCTGTTACAGTCAAATGGATCGGCGTAGGAGCAGGTCGAGAGAGTGTAATTGCCCTCTGACGATATACAGTTCGCAAGATGTTACTTAAAAAGCACACAATATTAAATGTATTATTAATTTTAATTTTATCTGTAACATTTACAATGCAAAGCTGATAAGCGCACACAAAGAGAAAGATTTTAACAATAAGTTTTCAGTGAATGTAGTATTATTGTTGAATTTAAGTGACACTAAATGTACACACACATAACATTGTACAATGTGAATGTTTAGTCATTTTGTAGTCAGTATCAGTGCTAACAAGTAAGCCGAAGATTATCCGAGATATTCGTTATGTATTATCTATTTTAAATAGCTGTATAGAAATATATACATATATATATATATATATCTATAATATATATATGTATATATTAAGGCATACTTGTGTTATTTGTCAATTAATGTTTTCAATTTTATCATTATATGTTTTTAGTTCATTGTACTGTGTTATAGAAAATAATTTGCCAAATGCTAAGTTTTTAATAATATATGCCTATGGATATAGAGAGAAATGTGCTGCCACGTTCTTGTTGAAAAAAAAAAGAAGTTAATCTGCCAAGTAAATATTGATATATCTCGATTAAACGTTTCGTTTCTCTTGTTTCATTGGCAGTGTAAGTTGCATATGCGTGTTAAGCGCTAATGTAGCACGGAGTGCTGAACTGAACGTAACCAGTACATGCTGTGTGTAGAATGTAAATCGAGGATTTCTGATAGTTGTGAGTATAATAAGAGTGTCTGCTGGCCTGCCTTATTAACGGCAACGGAAAAAGCCGAGAATCAACAAAATCTCATTGAAATTACCGGCGTGAAAGTAGGTAACGTGTGAAAGTAACCTATATTGTGTATATAACCTCAAATACTTGGTTGATTTTTTCTGGCCGTTAACTGTCACACGAGAAGAGTTCCAATAGCTTACTACGATGGAAATGCGAAATATCGTTGACTATATTTGAAAATTTTTGAAAATAGAAACAAAAATGGGTCATTAGGAAAATATCGATATATAGAACGACGCTCTCGGTTACAAGGAGTTATTAGGAAAAAAGAAATGTGTGAAGGAGAAAACATTATATTGGTCTCCAAAAAAACGATTAATTGATCTGTGAGAATATGATACACAACCTGAATGCACATATCTATAATAATGCAAATTTATGCAATTATTATTACAATGTATAAAATGTATACTAATGTTTTTTCACATTCAGGATATGCAGTTGCTTCAGTATTATGATTAAAGGGAATGATAATTACATAACAAATGTCGATAAATTATAATAAATTTTAATGGACAGAAATATTGAGGTGAAATTTTATATAACAATAACATTTCAATATAATTGTAATATTAGAATAATTATATAGTAATAACATTTTAAAAATTATTGCTTGATATAATAACATAATATGAAAAACATCAACAGTGTAATATGAAAAACATCAACAGCATAGTTTTAGAAGGGATATTCCGGGTGTTTATTGACACCCTTAAGAAAATGAAAGTCGCATATTCGTGCAGATTCTCCCATGTCAAGGCCATTTAACTTTTGGACATCTTCGTGTTGAAGTTCCCAATTAAATAGTTGTATGTTCTGTTTAATTCTTGTAGGATTTGTACTTTTCGGGATGGCTGTTATACCTTTTTGAATGATATGTTTGAGTAATATTTGAGCAGGAGTTTTCTTGTACTTTTCTGCCATTTCTAGCACAATGTGATTGTCCAATAAATCTGGCACAGTGTCTGTTCTTCCCAATTGTTTGACCAATCCGCGTGAACCCAAAGGTGAATATGCTGTCACTGTGATATTATTCTTTTGACAAAATTTCACCTGTTACACAAAGAGAATTTCAAGGTTCATTTTTGTGTTCACAGAGTTGTACTTAAGAAAATTTATCGCCGTATTCATTGTAGAAAGATATTCGTGTAAGTGACGTAGAACTCACCAGATCTTTCTGTTGAAAATATACGTGCAATTCGATCTGCAAATTCGAGATAGGCAATTTAGCATTGGTCAGAATTTTCTTTATCTGGAAAATGTTAAAGTTCGACAATCCAATCGCTTTGGTACGCCCCTCTCGCACTTGTTTCTCCATTGCCGACCATATTTTCAAGTGATCCGTGCTTGCGTCAATTCTTATTTCTCCTTTCTCATTCTCGGGATGCAGTTCTTCCCCGGCATCTTCAAAAGCGAATGGAGTATGCACCAGATACAAATCCAAATAGGTCAATTGCAAGTTATCAAGCGATCTTTTAAGCCATTTTTCTACTTCTTCCGGCCTGTTACCACTAGGTGGAAGCTAAGAATAAAAATACATCATCTATAGAATGTCTTAGGCCAACGGGGATAAACTTCACGAGAGTTAGAACGAATTGAGATAAATAAGAAATCCTACACCATTTTGCGAACCCAAAATTTCGGGTTATTAGTTATTGAAACTGGCCATATAGTTCATATAGAAGGGTTTCTTTAATTAATAACTAAAAAAAATTACGTATCGTTATTTTCTAAATAACACGCAAATTTTTCAGTTATTAACTAAAGAAACCCTTCTTTATGACCTATATGGCCATTTTCAATAACTAATAATTCCAAATTTTGCGTATTCATAAGATGAATTACAGGATTTCTCTGAAAAATGTGTGTGTTACTTGCAAAATAACAATACGCAAAATTTTTAGTTATTATATAATTAGTTAACAATGCTCCTATATATAGCTATTTTAAATAATCAAATCGAAATTTTTGGTCTGTTACTTATAGTTAAGCTGGCTGCGCTTATTAACGAAATTTACATACACATTAACACTTTGCAGCCATCCGAAGACGCTTGACTAATGTGTTTGAATTTATCGAAGGCATAATACGAAATTAGCCGAGCTTATTTGGTGTTTTCTTCTTACACAGTACGATATACAATACGACGGCACCATGCCGCCGACGGGTCGTAACGTCGAAACGAGCGCGGCGGACGCAAAGTGATAAAGCTTCGCTAGTTAACGAAATTTTCATACACAGTAAAGCTTCTTGAACTAGTATAGCCAATTCAGCTATAAAAAACAGACCATTTGCGTGTTGTTTGTAAAATCGTAGAGGACTTCTTCAGTTCAACTCGATTCATCGTTCACGTCCTCACGAAGTTTATCCCTGTTGGTCTGAGATACTTTGTATATCAGTACTATTAACGTAATTACTATCGATACATGAAAAGTTGAATGGCATACCTTTGTTACGATAAACAGCTCAGATCGACTGATTTTACCCGAGCTCAACCATTTCTTCAGAACATTACCGATAGCACGCTCGTTTTGATATATCGGAGCTGTATCTATGTGCCTATATCCTGCTTCCAAGGCTATATCCAATACTGTTTCCAACTCCTTTTCGCTTGCCTTTTACCACATAATATATCATTATACAATGTTTTAAGTTGAAAAACGGTATCGTTATTATATATTGGAATATTTCATAATATATTCTTTAATAATTTCAATTTAAGGCTACTGTGTCCTTATCTTGGTTGTTTCTCGTTTGACGACGTCGGAATGACGTGAAAAAGTGTACTTTCATATCAAATAATCAGCGGCTGCACGTTTTTATGACTAGAAGTTCGTCTTGTGCTAAAAGTATCATTCTATCTACTTTCGACATGCAATGAGCAATAAAGATAGAATAATATTTTCAGCACCGAAGTACATAAGACGAATCTAACTTATGTGTGGCCTTGACTAGTCAGTAAAAAATAAGTCTATTGTTAGGACTTATATTCTTGAAACATTTGTGTTTACGTGTTATCGCGCGGTTCAATTGTAAATAATAACACAGCTGCGCAACATTGTGCAACGCAATTACGTAAAATATAGAAATCCAGAGAACGATATTGATAAGTATCTTTAATAATATGTTTTAACCTTATCGTTTCCTCAATATTATCATAAAAACATTATAAATAGGAAAACTTTAGCGCAACGTTATTTGCAACGTTATGGTATTCCCATTTCAACGACTATCGAAATCTCTAAATCTAATGTCAAAGTTTGTTCACAATGATGTTGTATACAATATTAAATACGACATATTTTAGAACGTTATTACATGTTATTGAATATCGTTATAATAACATCGCAATATGCTTTTTTGCTTACCGAGTAGATCTTTCGATACAATTGTCCTTTTTTAATGACGTTAGAATTTTAAAAGTGTGCTGAATCAATCACAAGTGTTATTTTGTAGATATATCTTTTTCTTTGAAAGTATAACGCCAAAAATCTTGGCACGCATTTTCTCGCTTTTAAAAAATGTCATTAAATAAGAACAATCAGCGACTACAGCGGAGCTTTAAACAAAACATTCTTTGTATGTAAGAAGTAAATCATTCTTTCATAAACTCACATTCCAAGTTCCAAATCCCAAGATGGGCATTGTCTGCCCAGTGGGAAGAAGTACACTCGAGTTTAAGGCCATGTTCGAGGTATTTTGTAAGAATGCTGAAACAAGACTGTAGTAGACTGAAAAATGACACCGCTAATAATACTGTCGATCCCACCACACTTGAGTTTGTACTCACTCTCTTTCGCATACTTTTACTCGTATCCTTCAATTTGTTCTACGTAGTTATTCAAGCGGCACAGTAACTTTCAATTTATCTTTTCTTATCTCATAATATCAGTAATATATTTTGTTAATAAATATCTATTCTTCGACTTACGACTTGTTTTTTAAATATTATGTAACAACCTGACTGTCAAGACTATTTTTATATTTATTTTATTTTCTTATATAAAGTAGTAAAGTGTTATAAATTGTAGAATTTGTTATATAAAGTAGTAAGTGTTATAAATTGTTTATCTTGAAATTTTGAGTTGACTGGAAAATTCCAGTAGATGGGAAAACCATAGTGAGTTTCGGTTTTTACCATCCCGGATTTTATTCAATGAAATAAACTGGCAAAAACTATAAAGAACTAATATGTGATACTAATATATGTATATAACTTCATGCAAAAAAATATTTTTGCTTTAATTAATAAATTATATTAATCGCTATGATTTAAAGAAAGACGAAACCAATATAATAATACAATCTTTTTTAATTTATTAGATGTTCCGGTTAGTTTTGAGGGATTCTTTGTAAAAAAAAAAGACGTTTATTTTAGAGAGACGTTAAATTATATTTTACTCGAAATATTTTCTATCGCTAACTGTAATCTTTTTCCACTTTTTTGGCAGTAAATGAATTCTGCGATAAAAAAAAATGTTTGTCCTTCGAAGCAATCTATTCATCGAATCATTTTTTTTATTTCTTCGTATATTTTTTTCTTATATATATATATTTCTTCATATATTTTGAAGTACTATTTTCAGCAAGGTTGTGCGGCATCGATCAAAGTAAATGATAACCTGAAGGAACATATTCTAGTAAAAACGCCGTATGCAACAAGGCTTCTCATTAAAGTGCTGATAACGTATTTTTAACTGCTTTTCACCACATGTGGTCGAGCATTGCCGCGCATTGAGATTACTTTGCACAATTTTTGAGCTATTATGCTAGCAAACTGCGAGTTGACAAAGTCTGCGGTAGATATGATGCAAAATCTGCTTTTATAGATTTGGCTATTTAGGCCCAGATAGCAAAATGTATTCGCAATAGGCAGAACGTGAGGACGAAGAATAGATATCCTCACATCGAACATTAAAGTAAGATTATAGGAAAGTTATATTTTTACATATTTGAATAAAAATGTTACTGATACGTACCATTAATCTTACAATATAGCCTTACATTATAATATTAGGTCATTGAAATCTTATTTCAATATTTTAGCAATTTTACATTTTATGTGTGATTTTTGTTTTACTTTTGTTCTACTTGTTAGTATAGGGCTTGCATGGAAAATATTTTTTTTATTTAAAACTATTTGATTTTAATTTCCTTGGATCTGTTTCTAACTAATTTATTGTTTGGATTAACCATTATAAATGATTCTACTTGGGACGTGTTATAAATAAGCGTTCTACTTGTTTTCTTTTATACTTGGAATATTCACTTTTACAATAACTTTCCAATTCACAAAAAACCATAAATTAAACAGTTATAATATATTTATCAAGCTCTATGTACCGTTTTCGGTATGCGCGGCGTGAATTGAAAATGATATAAAAACGATATGAATCAAGAAATGTGTTAACTGACTATTTCATGAATAAACAAGTATATGTAAGAACTATTTCAACATTGCGAAAATATTCATAGAAAACATGAGTATGTAATCGCACGTTTTCCACGTGCGATTTTTTGCGTGCAAGTTGTTGCGTATATAGAGGCGTTCCAAAGTCAACAGTTGTTTTTTACATCTTTCAGAGCGAACATAATATATAATGAAGCGAACTTATGATTTACGAACATGCACAATACATTACCAGAGAATTGTCAACATTACATATATGTACACACGTAATGTTGACAAGTATGTATCTAATTTTTACAGCTATCTGACTATTTATTTCGCATATTCGCGAATCATAGGTTTGCTTCATCGTATCTTTTGTGTGTTCTGAAGTGAGAAAAAAAAAACTGTTGCAACCGTGCCGTGACCGATTTTACGGGATCATAGCAATAAGGCGTCTCAGATTACCTGAGAACTAAAATATTGCGAATCATAGATTTGCTTCATCGTATCTTTTGTGTGTTCTGAAGTGAGAAAAAAAAACTGTTGTAACCGTGCCGTGACCGATTTTACGGGATCATAGCAATAAGCTAAAGATTACCTGAGAACTAAAATATTGACGAAAAGAATTCCTATTAATTTATCGTTTTTAGTAGAAGACTATTTTTTATCGTTTTTCTGGGAAATACCGGTCTTTACTATTGGATTTTTTTTCTGGGAAATACCGGTCTTTACTATTAGACTTGACAAAGAAAAATCTGGAATTTCGCAAACTGCGCAAAATTACGAAGAACGGCGATAAATTTCTTTTTTATATTTAAAAAATAAGACAGCACGTGTACATTTTTATAATGCTTGTTACTTCCATGTCATTGAGAAAAAGCAAATTTATATTTAACCTGCAAGTTGAATCATTGTCTATTGTTATTGTTATTTTTTCAGATAATATTCCAGTCTGTGTAATGTACGTTTGCATCAATTGCGGGGCCGAGTGCAAAGAGCTCTTTAGAAGATACTGTCCCAGTGTTCTCAAAGTTTTAAAATGTGTAAGTGAAAAACGCGACTCTTAGGCGAACACCAAGTCAGAGATCATTGATCTTGCATTTATTATTTATATATATATTTCAGGAAGAATGCGGTTTGTCAGCTGATAAATATATCGAGTACGATCCGGTTCTAGTTTTTGTGGATCTGATCTTGATAGAAAAGCCAGCTTACAGACATCTTCTGTACAACAGCGACTTCAAGTCGTACTGGAAATTGAGTATCATATTATGGCTGGCCGAATCGTCCAGAGCTTGGTCCTCCTGCGAGATGAGCAAGGCGGAATTAGCCGCGTCGGAAACGGTTCACAACGACGCGTTACAGGACCGCTGCAATTTTTACAATTTGCTGCTCCACACCGCGCTGGCCTTCGCGGCGTTTGTTTTTGCGGTAATTACGGTGACTGAGTTCAGATGGCTTATCGCCCGTAAGAAACCGTACAAATATAATGTCAGGGACTTGAGTCGCGCTCTGACAGCCGGCGGTTGTGGTAAATTGCTTGGGATGTTAGGGATTGTATGGAGGCACATAGCATCAGGCCCGTATTACGTTCTTATTCAAGGTTACACGGTTTTATGCCTCTTGACTGCGTATTCAGGTGAGAATCTATTTTAATGACCACAGATTTATGTAAGACGTTCAATATAGGTTTATTGCAACCTTGAAACTCATAAATTATACTTATAATCCATCTTTGATCGGTAATTACTTAATAATACATACAGTGTATCCCCTGTTCCCCTGTGTGTTGCAGTTGTATGCAAGACTGGAAAGGGAGGATCTTTGATTGGATTGATCAGTGGATTTCTGCTGTATGGTTATATATGTACTTCCACCCTTAAATTGCACCTAATTATTCCCAATATCACGCTAACATGAACATGTAAATGCCCGTTAAAGAAAAACCATACATAGTTTTTTGATCAGTTTTCAAGCATCTTTAACGGGAAGAATGCTCCAGCCCAAGACTAGTCTGTCGAAACCGCAAGAAAATAAATTACACACGCTATTATCTTCCAGCCAGGCGACGGAGCACACCATCCTACGATGACCCTGCAAACATCACGATATGTATATATTACGTGATTATTATTCAATATATTCATAGAAAATAATGCCAAGTCAGTTACGTTTTGTATAATGTATATTGCCAAGTCAGTTACGTTTTGCATAATGTTTACTGTATATACGTAATAACTACAATATGACACGGAATGAAGGAATATATTTAAAAATCAATCTATAGATAATAATGATAATATATTCGAGTAAAATATATCGGTGTTGGTTCATTCAAACAGTTAAAAGGATAAGTATTCATATATAACGAAACAGATATCTGTTTGTAATCATATTCTTCACCTGTCTGCTGGTTCTAGGTAGTCTTGCCAGACGTTGACCGCTTAAGTCGAATAAACGTATTTGTCTATTGTCATGTGGTATTGCCACGATCCCGGTACTAGAAACTGACAACCGATTGGCAGCACTATCTCCGCGTATTGTCGCCAATGGACTGCGTATGTTACGTAGTTCCCACACCTTCACGCTTCTGTCGTCCGATCCAGATACGATTTTATCTTCCCGTGTAAAAACGGCAGACGTTACGGTTCTATAAGAGGGAGAGGCATGCCAGCTGTTAATTTTAGTCGTTCGATGTTACATAGACGAGACACTGAAATATTAATTAAGCTCGCTCGCTTTAGACGACCTATAATGTTTGCGCGACAGACTTCTATTTATAACCTTCTGTGTACATCGTGTATACGTAACATTCTGACAAATCCCTCGAAAATTCGTTTTCGAGTTTCGAAATTCGTTTACGAATAGAATTCTCTCTCAAATTCCGTACGTGTGAATTTTAGATCGCCTGAAATGTGGAGGACTTGAAAAAAAAAATATGATTAACATCAGCCGATAGCGGCGATAACGATACGTACTCCGTATGACCTTGGAACACCGACACCGAGTGTATCGGCTCCCGGAAGTCCCACAGCCGAAACGTGTTATCTCTGCTGGACGTGACACACAATCTCTGCGTGTGATGAGTCGATACGTGAGTCAATTCTTGATCGTGCCCGCACAGGGTGTGTATAATTTCTCCGGTTTCCGTGTCGTACAAGTTCGCCGTTCTATCCCAGGAGGCTGTAACCAACTGTTCAGCGCCGGGAAGCCAGTCCGCGGCCATCACGACGTTCGTATGGCCGAAGAGCTCGCGTATCGGTGTTCTCAGAGTCGGAGGATCGTCTTGTTCCTCGTTGTTGCTGATTAGATTATTGGTAGCAGATCGTTCCGAGCTGGCTACTGGAAGTTCCTCCAACGACGGTACTCTTTTTGGCATGTCCCAGTCGACAGCTGCTTGCCACACGTGAGCGGAATTGTCGCCGCTCGCTGATAACGCTAATTCCCGGTTCGGGTGAAATCGCACCGAATTCACGGATCCGCCATGACCGATGTACTGCAATAAACATCGGCCACTGTCTATCGCCCATATGCGTGCTGTATGATCAGCGGAGGCAGTTGCTACGATAGGTTGGCCAGACCTGCCCACAGACACCTCCCATACGCCATCGCGATGACCCACGTACTCTCTTTGCATAGTACAAGTCATCGATGGTGTTTTGAAGCTCGATACTATTTTACTGGTCTGCGCCTTCAGCTTGTGAGAAGCTTTGATCTTTTGCGCAGAGTTCGCACCCATCGCTAGAAGCAAAAGCAAAATCGTTACCTGGCTTGGAGAACATGACGTAATATAAATTGTCGAATTTAAATTGCAATGTACTGTTTAGCCTTGTCTACAACTACTTACTTTTAATGAACGCAAACATTAAGTGACGTCATATCTGACTCGAAACTCTGATCCGTAAGCCATGAGACGTAGTCCTTGTCCGCAATCTTGCTTTAAGATGTAAGCAGTAGGCAAATTGACCAACCACGGCCGTTTGTTAGAAGAATAATCGACCGTGGTTTGTCGATTTGTTTGTTGTAAAGGGAAATCGGCAATTCCCATTTAAGATGTGAGCAGCGAGGAAATTGACCAATCACAGTTAATAATTCCTCGACCGTGAGGAGAACAACCAACTGTGATTGGTCAGTTTTCTTATTGCTTAAGTAAGTAGCGTGGATTATTTGATCTAATAAATCAATAAATTAATTAATTATCTAATAAGTTAAGGCTTACAGTTTATGGCTTAGTGCTTAAAGCTTAAAGCCTAAGTGATAAAAGCAAGGTTGTAAACAAGGCCTCTGTATTGTATAGAAACGTTGTAAACAAGGCCTTTATACCCTGCATTATTTATGATCATTTGTATCGCCGCACTGGCGAGACTTACATTTTTGCTTGGAGAGATTCTTCGTTTCCGGGTAATCCATAAGATCTCCTGGAGGTAAACTGCGCTCACCTGACCCATAGCATTCCCTCTCGAGTCTGTCGTTTAAAATGTCAATCTTCTCCTGTACTATAATAAGATACATACACGCATACACGGCGGTTATACGTTGACACTGGTGTGACATTGATGTTTCGCCGGATTGCAAAGCAAGTGAAACTTACATCCTATATTCTCGGTGTAGAGCATTTCGAATTCCTTCTCGATCTGCTGAAAGAGATCATACAGGCGGCATCGCAGAGCCGGCGGGACTGGGCTGTCCTCTAACTCCGAGCGAAAGCAAATATAGTGCAACGCGGGCTGCAACGGGGTCGAGCCGCTCTGTTGCGACTGTAGCTCGGTGTCGGTGCTGCTTTGTACGCGTGGTATGGAGATCCTCTTAGCCTTGCCACTGGATTTACTTCCAGTTGTGGCCGATGGTTCGCCGGGCATGACTTGTTACTTAACGACGACGACACAAACAGCAGACGAGCATGTTCCACCGGATCTCACTTTCGTACGTTGGCCGATCACTTAGACTTTAGAGTCACTGCATTATTGATCACGTATAACGTGCGCGACTCGCCGCCAAAGTGCACGGAGTAATTGATTAATAATTTTATCGGCATTATCGAGCGACAGACTGTCTTACGTCAGTCCATCACCCAACTAACTTTGCGGTAATTGCGTTCTACGTCCTCCTCGTATCTTATCGGGAAAAGCACAAATGTCAAACCAACCTCGGTTGGACGCAAACGCGGAAAGCAGCTGTAGCAAAAGGTGGCGGTACGTTTGAAAGTGCTGTGTTTCCGTTAGAAGTAGATATTCTATAAAAATATCCGCGATATATATATATATATCGCGGCATATATGCGGATATCCCCTATAAGCGCGTAATGTTATTTAATATTAAGTAATAATTCTGGAATATTAACAGATGGATTGCATGTCCACTCCTAATAATATTATTTAATAAGGTATATATCCGCAACGATGACGGAAGCATTAAAGTACTAATTATAGATTTCCCTTAAATGATTTCTGAATGAGTAAGAGATGATCGGTCGGCAAAGTAAAAGGAATGATCGTGAATGAATTTGAATCGTTCGAATTTGTTCTCAATCATTTCGACAGAATTAAGCCGTCTTTATATATAATGAGTTTAACAATTATATAGAGATAGAATGGTATTATACGGCACATACCTGGTGAATTAATTTTTCAACAAACACGTTGTGATGATGCAGTGATAAGTGAAAGATAACGCACACGCGCGCTATTGTGAAATTGTCAATGATATACTCACGATTGTCCCGAATGTAAAGCGAGTTATATAAAAATATCACGTAACGAGCATCGTGTATGTAAATCGATGTGTTATCACCCTCAGCGTTGTTTTCAAGAATAAATTATCGAACAGCGGAGGGGAGAGGATGAAGTAACGTTTCTTCCGGATATTCCTTTCAATAAAGTCATCGATAAGTGCTCGAATTACCCTAGAAAAATCGTTTTCTAGGGAACTTCAGGAAACTCGTTTCCCGTCAGAAGGCTTGCCTCCTATTGGACGGTTTTTGGAAATTCCTCCAATGAAAAATATCGTCGCCATTTTTCCCGCGGGGAATGGGTGCGTTCAGAAATTCCACTTGACGGGTTAAACAGCGTTTAATTGACCAATCAAGGTGGAAAGAGTGAAAATTTCTTTATCATGATTGGTTAATAAATGCTCTGCTCCACCATTCGAATGAAATTTCTGAACGCACCCGACGCATCGCGTCAAATACATCATGAAAGTTTCCCGCCAAATTAGATATTTGCGGCTATTCACATACGTACTTGTTTATTTGATACGGTCTGCGCGTTTGATCAAATAGCTTCGATTAGATACTCGCACGATGGAAGGCTTCGATGATCCGGGAGTGTTTTTCTCGGATAACTTCGCGGTAGACGAGACCCACGAGAACCAAGTGAACCTCCAACACTCGAAGAAGAAATTCAAAGAATTTATTCGGCAATTCCACGAGGGTAACTTCAACTACAAATATCGGTAATTGTTTAAAATGTTTGCATTCTCTCATGTACACCTATGCAAGATTTTATAATCGTCTTTTAACACGAATATCTCTAACACTCGCACATTTTTTCTGTCATGATCAGAGACACCTTGAAACGTAATTACAACCTTTGTCAATACTGGCTGGAAATTAATTTGGAGGATCTAGCAGCCTACGATGAGTCTCTCGCTGAGAAAATTCAGAAGCTTCCAACGGAATACCTGCCCATCCTGGAGGAAGCCGCAAAAGATGTCGCAGATGAACTCACAGCACCTCGGCCAGAGGGTGAAGAGAAGATGGAGGATATTCAGGTGCTATTGTGCTCGGATGCTCATCCAAGTTCTCTGAGAGGGATGAAGGTAAAACCGTAATCAGCAGTCAATTTGCACGATAAAGAGGAAATGGAAATAACAGAGCTGAAATGCGATTTGGAGAAATACGCTCAGATACAAATGATTGTAGATTTAAACATAGAATAAACAACATATATATAATGTGAATTTTTAAGATACAATACTTTTGATTAAATATGTAATTTCATATAATTATCTTACTGTTACAGCCGGATATCGTCTCAAAGATAGTCAAAATTCCTGGTATAGTCGTTTCTGCATCCGGTATCAGAGCTAAGGCGACAAAAATTGCAATACAGTGTCGTTCGTGCAAGGTTACCCAAGTCAACATTCCTATTAAACCAGGTTTGGAAGGATACGTGCTACCTAGAAAATGTACGACGTAAGTTCCTTGTGAGATTTTTTATTAATCACTTTACAATATATTTCCATACCGTCTCACATTGCTACACAAGCAATTTTAATTTCCTTTATTTCCAGGGAACAAGCGGGTCGGCCGAAATGCCCTCTGGATCCCTTTTTCATCATGCCAGATAAGTGCCACTGCGTGGACTTCCAAGTTTTGAAACTTCAGGAATTGCCGGATCACATACCACAGGGCGAGATGCCCAGACATCTGCAATTGTACTGCGACCGGTACCTTTGCGACCGTGTTGTACCTGGCAATAGAGTGCTGATTCTCGGTATATATTCCATCAAGAAAGTGTCTAAGACAGGTGGCAAGGGTGCAAGCAGGGAAAAAGCATTAGTGGGTGTTCGAGCTCCGTATATTCGAGTTCTGGGCATCTCCGTAGATGGGGAAAATACGAATATTGGTGAATTGATGGCACAATATCTAAGCATTTAATATCCATGTGACTATTTGCATGTTATCTTTTCTTTGTGTTTCTCTCACGTAGGAACTCAGCCGCCCGTCACTACCGAAGAGGAGGATCTCTTCACCCGCTTAGCGACAGATCCGAATTTATACGAGAGAATTGCGAAGAGTATAGCACCCAGCATTTTCGGCGCGATCGACATAAAAAAGGCTATAGCGTGTTTGTTGTTCGGTGGATCCAGGAAACTGTTGCCTGATGGTCTTTGCAGGAGGGGCGACATCAATCTCTTGATGCTGGGTGATCCAGGCACTGCTAAGTCGCAATTGTTGAAATTCGCAGAAAGAGTCGCCCCGATAGCTGTTTACACGTCGGGAAAGGGTAGTTCTGCAGCCGGTCTAACAGCATCTGTGTCAAGAGATCCAGCAACTGTAAGTTGTATTTTCGAATCACCATCGTGAACTTTCGTGGCTAACAAGTACACGGAAAAAAAAATTAGTGTCAAGATTCATATTCTCATGTATAAGCAAGTATGTGTAATATTATAGCAAAAAGAAGTGAAACTTGCTTACGTGAAGAAATCCTACATAGTCTCAGTAAAAATATCGAATAGAAGAAACGATATCTTCAAATCGTGTACTCTTGACATGAAGATAATTGTCTTTTCTAACCGATATTTCTTCCTTTCATAACAATTATTCTCAAATAACTAAAATATGATATTTTTAGCGGAACTGTATAGAATTTCTCCGCGTAAATAAGTTTTATCTTTATATAAAACTATATATTCTTATATATGAAAATATGATTCTTGAATTGATACAAATTTTCTTCTCGTGTATACTTTATGACTTAACGTGCTAATAATAATGTAGATATATATTACTGTTTTCAGAGGAACTTCGTCATGGAAGGTGGTGCGATGGTTTTAGCGGATGGTGGGGTCGTGTGTATCGACGAGTTTGACAAGATGAAAGAGGACGACCGAGTGGCGATACACGAAGCCATGGAGCAACAGACGATTTCTATAGCGAAGGCGGGAATAACGACAACTCTGAACACACGTTGCTCCGTGTTAGCGGCGGCTAATTCCGTCTTTGGCCGTTGGGATGATATAAAGGGAGAGGAGAACATAGATTTCATGCCGACGATATTGTCACGTTTCGATATGATATTTATTGTTAAGGATGAGCACGAACACAATAGAGATGTGACGTTGGCTAAACACGTTATAAGTATTCATTGTAATGCTGGCCAGATTACGGAACAGTCGGTAGAGGGTGAGATCCCTGTGCACATTCTCAAGAAATACATTAATTATTGCAGAACGTAAGTATCTTGTTATGTATAAAGCATGAATTTCACGGATCTTAACGAGTCATATTTCTCTCGTGATGACGCAGACGTTGCGGTCCAAGGCTCAGCGTGGAAGCGGGGGAGAAATTGAAGAATCGTTACGTGATGATGCGAGCCGGCACGAGGGAACACGAGAAGGACTCCGAGAAGAGATTGTCTATACCCATAACAGTCAGGCAACTCGAAGCTATTATACGAATGTCCGAAGCTCTGGCCAAGATGCAGATGCAACCTTTTGCAACTGAAGTCCACGTTAACGAAGCTTTGAGGCTCTTTCAAGTGTCTACGCTAGAAGCTGCAATGTCTGGATCGTTAGCAGGTAAAAACTGCAAATTTAAAATATAAATGGAATTGTGATATTATAATTATTCTAAATTAATTTTTCAACTTGATTGATTTACTTATTTATTTATTGTGATAACAGGAGCGGAAGGATTTACCTCGGAAGAAGACCACGAAATATTGTCCCGTATCGAGAAGCAATTGAAAAATAGATTTCCTATTGGACATCAGGTATCTGAGCAAAATATAGTGAAAGATTTTCTCAAACAGTCATTCCCAGAACGCGCCGTTTACAAAGTTATACATACGATGATACGTCGCGGTGAACTTCAACATCGTTTGCAACGTAAAATGTTGTACAGACTGCATTGAAGAATAACGGAAACGTCTTCAATGTATAATTATATGATATCGTATTGTTGCGCTTTTTTTTTTGTATGTTACGTAATCCTCTTTCAACTATTTCAATACGAACTAACGATTCCTTGCGTGTTAATTTATAATAATTGCGGAAGTTCACTTTTAAACGGATAATGGGGATGATCCTCGATCCTGAAAAGCGAATAATTTGTTACGTACGTTATTTTAAAAGTATGACTCCCTGTACAACCATTTTACACATGGAAGAGAGGAATTTATATAAGAAATATACAATATTTTTATATCGCCGATATATTTCAACTGTTGTAATATCTAAAAAAAAAAAATAAGTGCGCATTAACTTACCCCTTGAAAAATAAGAAGTTGAAGATCCTCCCACTGGCATTTTTATCTAAAGTACTCAGCTGTTTCATATCTTCCTCTGTCAGAGCGAAATCAAACAGATCGATATTTGACTTAATTCTTTCCGAGGATGAGCTTTTAGGAATAATGACGATGCCCAATTGCAGTAAGTAGCGCAACAAAACTTGCGCTGATGTTTTCTCACATTTCACAGCGATGTTTTGAACAATCGGATGATTGAGTAGATCGGGAAATTCATCCAGATTGTAGTTATATTTCGTTCGGAAGTGTGTCTTAGCAGCTGGAGATCCCAGCGGACTGTAACCTGTCACGATGATATCGTGCTTCTTGCACAATTCTCGAATTGATTTCTGCTGCAAGTACGCGTGCAATTCTACCTAACAACACACGAAGTTCACTTGAGAAAATCGTTGCATAATAATTCACAATGGTAGTTGTATACTCATCGTATTTCAGTCTATATTAATTTACCTGGAGATTACTCGGTTTTATTTGTGCGTTCTCCAATATAGTCAAAATTTGTTCTTCATTGAAGTTACTTAAACCTATAGACTTGGTACGTCCCAACTTGACTTGCTCCTCCATTTCCTGCAAAATGACCTCGTGATTTCCTTTCAGAAATTTCCTTTGTACATCACGGTGTATATCTTACCAGAATTGTTCTCATACCTTCCACACTGAAATAGGATCTGTATCAAGATCGAGTATGTAATTTCCATCCTCATCAGTCGCCGCAGCATGTGTTCCTTCATCCAGTTTAAATGCAAAGGGCATGTGAACGAGATACATGTCTAAATAATCCAATCCAAGCTTCTCCAATGACAATTTAATAAATTTTGCCACATCGGAGGGTCGATTGCCAAAGTGAGGCAACTGAAAACATTGTAACAAAACCTGAATGTATTTTTGCTTAACAAAAAGGACCCAGCATGATAATTATTAAATAATTCATCGTATTAAATCTTATTCTTATATAATAGGTTTACCTTTGTTGTAATAAAAAGTTCTTCTCTGGTGCCACCTTTCTCGAACCACTTTTTCAAGGCGTTGCCAATAGCTTCTTCATTGTTATAGTTGCTCGCTGTGTCGATATGTCTGTAACCACATTCTAGAGCGCTACTCACGGCAGTTTCAATTTCTTCTGGCTTAGACTGAAAAAAACGTTGCATTCTTTTAAAAAAATTGAAAAATCGTTCTCATATTTGCCAGGGCTGTTTTTGCATGCCGAACAAGAATTGGTAGTACGGAAGAAAGGTGGATACAGGGGCGTGCAAATTGATGACGTTATAAAACATGATTACGCGCACAAATTAGAGAAAACTGTGTTACTATTATCAGCAAGGCGTCTTAACGTTATCTTATCACCTGCCACGTTCCTAGTCCTACAGTGGGCATATCATATCCTGACAGCAGTCGTACAGAACGCATACTTGATCCTTGTGTGTTCAATGTTCTTGTCACTTCTCAGCCATAAATAAGAACCTATGCGAATGAGAATTACAGCAAACGCGTTAATACAGCGACGTCATATTCAGGGGAATAATTCTGCGTTCGAGTTCCGTATAGTGCCGTACTATTTTTGGTGAAATTTATATACGAGATAAACAGTACCGCTTGGACACGTCCGCGTTTCTAAAGTTAGATGCACCCTAGCGGACACGCAAATCCCTGCACACGTTGCGAGGCTGCGGTCATATATATTTCAAAGTCGTATTGATTGCGCGAGGGTTGCCACGCCGCGGCTGATTCAGGTAAGAGAAGCAACGCTCGCCTCGTTTAAGCAGCAGTAAAATCGAAGAAGGACGGCTCGGGTGAATATAATAACTGAAGTTTACGCAGGAAATGATAAACTGGAGAAACAAACGAAACATCTTGAGAAATGAATATCGAAAATATGACGACGAAAGAAAAGAGAATTGGCAAAGTACAAAATGTTATATATTCATAGATAATACACACAACCATCAGTTTACAATTGCAATATTCATATTCGTCGCATTGATCGCGTATCAAATAATCTTAGAATATATTTCTCAGTCGTGATGTGTTAAAAGGAATACGCTTTTGGAGGAATTAGTGCACTTGAGATGTACATCACGCTCGTTACATAATAGTTCTTACATATACGAGGAAAAACATCTGAATACACTTTAATCTCACAATATAAAAGTTGAAGTGTTGAAGATACAACACAATATAAAAGTTGAACTGTTGAAGATACAACTGTTTTATATATATATATATATATATATATATATTGCAATGAACATGCTTGATTCAAATATCGCATTGCATTTCGAAACTCAATTTTTTTCAAATCGTCATATAGGCACTCTTTTTTTATTAAACGTTACTAATACTCATAAACTAATACTTATATATTAATACTTATATATTTATAAAGATATATGTATACTATAAATATATATATATCTGTAGTACAAAAAGTGCTTACACATCTAATTTTTTATGATCTATCGCGTGTCCTGGTTCATGTATCATTGTCATCATCACTGATCCTTTACCGATCATTACGAAAATAAACTTCGGTAACATTATCTTATATCAGAGTCAAATATCCGCTGTCCGTCAGGCTGTATAGTATTTCCACAGGTCTTGACTTTTCACTTCGTAATTCCCTCATTCTCTCGCATATCTGCTTGACGTACTTCTTATGCCGTGGATGCCTGAAAATCAATATATTTCGTATAATAATTGAAACAAGGAGATGTATAATAATTGAAACAAGGATTGTTCACAAACAATTCATAGTTTAACTCACTTGTTTATCACGATTTGAATACTCTTATGGAAGATCTGCTCCTCCTCATCGATCTCCAAGAAACTGATTATCGTCCTTACGACAGACATCTCCAGGAAGACCGCAAAGATCTCGATCGAAACTTTATGCGATATTCTCTGCAAGTAGGACGACATTTGCGCCAGTATGCTGTTCTTGAAACTTCTCCTGCCGCTTCCGGACAGCTTGTCCTTATCCGAGAGAATAAAATTGATGTTGACATTAACCGGATTACTGGGCGTTATCGACGACACGTCGTTTCCGTTCACTTTGCTGTCGGATCTGTTCAGTATCGGCGACGCAGTCTCGGACTGCCGTTGCAGGTAATCGGCGATGTCGTGTATGTTGATCTTTTTCTCCTGAAATCTATCCCTCTCCCACGTTTGCAATCTCAGAGCGTCCTTCTCCCCGCTTCTCAACGATATTATCTGACTGATCGAGTTCTCCCGACAGTACTCGAGTATCTCCTCCGTGGTACAGAGATCCAATATCGTGACCTTCAACCCTAACGACCAGATCTCCCGTAACACGTCGATCATCTCTTTCTCTCTTCGTCCTCCGCTCCCCTGACTTCCCTCGCAACACACGGCCACGTCGATGCCACATTTGTTCTCACCGCCCAGATTCTCGCACGCTTCCGTCACGGCGGACACCAACTTGTCCAACGATATGCTGATACCGGCACCGTATTGCTTCGTCTCTTTACTGGCCATTCCGGTATGCTCCAGGATTTTCCTGAACGACATCAGCATCTTGTCGTATCGGCCACCCGCCGCTATGACATCCTGACCATCTCGTTTCCGTTTGTGTTTCAGCTCGCACGTTATCTGATATATCATACCGCTGTATTGTTGCACGTTGTACGTTAATAGAGGTACAACGGTAATAGGCCACTGTGAAATAACAAGAAGAAGATAAAACAATGGTAGTGAAATAATTTTACAAATTAATTAAAAATTAAAATTCACTTGTACTTTGTGGAAAGAGCCAATGTCCATTTCCGCGGACTCTCCAAAATTTAGTTCTGAGCAGTTTTAATTGAAAATCGAGGAATAGACACGGGTCCTCCTTCTTCCATGGTACCGAAACACACACACACATAGGGTTTTTATATATTTATCGAAAGTGTGGAAACAATGGAATATCTTGAAAACGAAGCAATTGACAGAAAGAAAAAATGGTTCAGACAAAAGTGGTGACCTTTAGCTTTACCGTTAACTTCTGTTGTATAGCCAATAATTCAAAAAATCAATTTTATTTTTTTTTAATAGAATCATATAGTTTTTTTTAGTACAAGTCAATTCCTCTGCTCATCCTGTGTGTAAAAATATGAAAATAAAATCGTACTTTTCGACAATCTTACCCCGGTACTTTTATACGCAGAATGAAAAGAGAAATCGATTTGTTAAAAAAAAAAAAAAAAAAAAAAAAAAAAAAAAAAAAAAAAAAAAAAAAAAAAAAAAAAAAAAAAAAAAAAAAAAAAAAAAAAAAAAAAAAAAAAAAAAAAAAAAAAAAAAAAAAAAAAAAAAAAAAAAAAAAAAAAAAAAAAAAAAAAAAAAAAAAAAAAAAAAAAAAAAAAAAAAAAAAAAAAAAAAAAAAAAAAAAAAAAAAAAAAAAAAAAAAAAAAAAAAAAAAAAAAAAAAAAAAAAAAAAAAAAAAAAAAAAAAAAAAAAAAAAAAAAAAAAAAAAAAAAAAAAAAAAAAAAAAAAAAAAAAAAAAAAAAAAAAAAAAAAAAAAAAAAAAAAAAAAAAAAAAAAAAAAAAAAAAAAAAAAAAAAAAAAAAAAAAAAAAAAAAAAAAAAAAAAAAAAAAAAAAAAAAAAAAAAAAAAAAAAAAAAAAAAAAAAAAAAAAAAAAAAAAAAAAAAAAAAAAAAAAAAAAAAAAAAAAAAAAAAAAAAAAAAAAAAAAAAAAAAAAAAAAAAAAAAAAAAAAAAAAAAAAAAAAAAAAAAAAAAAAAAAAAAAAAAAAAAAAAAAAAAAAAAAAAAAAAAAAAAAAAAAAAAAAAAAAAAAAAAAAAAAAAAAAAAAAAAAAAAAAAAAAAAAAAAAAAAAAAAAAAAAAAAAAAAAAAAAAAAAAAAAAAAAAAAAAAAAAAAAAAAAAAAAAAAAAAAAAAAAAAAAAAAAAAAAAAAAAAAAAAAAAAAAAAAAAAAAAAAAAAAAAAAAAAAAAAAAAAAAAAAAAAAAAAAAAAAAAAAAAAAAAAAAAAAAAAAAAAAAAAAAAAAAAAAAACTACATGATTCCACAAAAACATTAAATTGACTTAAATTGAATTTTTTAATGTACAACGAAGTTGAGGTCATCAACTTGAGTCCAGTGATGCCAATGATGGCACCGATGCCACAACGCACACAAGCGTCGCATGAGCGTCCATGAGCGTGTACAGCTTCAGCCGTCTTCGGTTGACTCGACGCGAACCGAAGACGGCCCTTCATTGGCATCACTATTTGAGTCCCCCCTCCAAATCCTACAACTTTCGTCAGAAGCATTTTTTTGGCAATTGCTTCATTTCCAAAACGTTCCACTGTTTCTACACTTTTAGTAAATAAACTCTGTATATTCAAAGCTTTACCTTTACGCCTAAACTTTCTACATTGGATATCACGGTTTCTATATCTTTCAGTCCTTCCTTAGCCAAGCCTGCGGCGTCTCCTCTTCTTCTCGTTATCGTCCTCAGGACACTGGTAATCTTTGCAACGGAACTCTCCGTTTCGAGTAAATTGAAAAACGTCTCCATAGCTTGATCGGTAAGGCACAAACTGATCAGGTGCGTTTGGACTTGAAACTTCGAGAACTTGCCGTCACGGGCGTTCTGCAGTATCGAATATATGTCCTCATATTTATCCTTCTCCACGCCGCAGTACATTAACACGGCTTGTAACAGTGACGTGTGATTCAGGCGCACTACGAAATTGCGCTCTTGTATTTGCGGTAGCTCGTTGCAAATCTCCCATATGATGAAGATCAATTCAGCTTCTGACATCAAGTTGTTGGCTACGGGACTGATGATGTCGAAAGCACACTCGTACAATTCCCTCGGATGAAAGCCTCGAGCCTGCAATATGATCCGATATAAATAAATCGTCGCTTCAGATCTCGGTCTTAGAGCCGATTGTTCCATCTTTTTGGTAAGATTTACCCGACAGGTGTCTATTATTAGGTAAACATCAATAGCTGCTATTGATTGGTCGGTTCAATAGATAGCCTGTCGGTTAAATCTTTTACATTAGCTAAAAAAGACATTAATTGAGTTTCCGACGAAATTTGTCGAAAGCGCCAATATATACCTTCTTATCTCTGAACACTCGTTCGATAGCATATCTCCGAATATGCGATATATTGTTCCATATGATGTATCTGGCGAAGGGTGTGCGAAGGTCATGGGGTATGGAGACAATGCTACCGGTGCGCGTCATCAGTTTAACGCTGGACTCGGTGAAACTGTTGTGCTGGTCGGACTTGGGCATCAGCAACGGAGTGGTGAGACACAGGCCGCCGTGCTTCTTGAATATTTCAACGATCTTTTTCTTTATACTTTCCTGCAGAAACAGTTTTCTCGAGGAGAGGACACTTGGCATTCCCCTAGCAGGTAAATTCATGTCATAAGTAATATCCTCCGCTGGTGTAACTTCTTGCGTGAAACAGGACGCCACTAAATACTTGTATGCTTTACTTTGACTGTTGGACAACGTGTGGCGCACCATCTCTTGCAGCTCTGTTTCTTCCAGCTTAGGTGGCGGCAAGTATTCGGATGATAGTAATTCTTGAGCGGTGGGTCGCTGACTCGGGTCGTGACTTAGCAGCCAACTGGAAGAATTTGTAATAATGTTTTATCCTGAATTATTTCATATAATTCATAGAGAGAGGGGGAGAAAAAACGATGCACCCGTGTAGATTTGGTTTTCTTGAGTTAGATTTTCTTACCGTATAATATGAATTTGATGTGGTATGTCGGTTCCCACTATGTCGGTAGGGAAAACGATCTCTTTCATGCGCAGGTTCAAGAGAACCTTGACGCGCTCCATCCCGGTCGTCAGAGGTTTGTGCGTCATTTCGAAGAAAATAATTCCTAAGCTGTAGATATCTACTTTTTGATTATAATTCGCTTTGACAGTCTTCGCGGAAAGTTCGGGCGCTACATACAAAGCTGTCCCGACTTCTCCAGTGAGAGATCTCTCCACGTCGAAACTCGCCCCTGGAAAGAGATGAAGCCGATTGTAAAGTACGTGGATTTATCAATTTACCGTATTAATAAACGATTCGTGATTAAATATTATTCGTACCTTTTTCAATGACATGTGATTCTTTATCAGTGCCAATAGTGTGAACTAACGTCGATAATATATTAGTCGTGGCTAATCCGAAATCCCCTATCTTGACGTTATCGTTACTGTCGAGAAATATATTTACAGGCTTCAAGTCTCTGTGTATCATACCCTGCTGGTGAATATGCGCCAAACCTTCCACCATTTCTCGGAATAACCTCCAGACGCGCTCACTATCTTCGTACAAGTCGTTATCTATGGCAGTTCTCAACGTGCTCTTCTCACAAAATTCCATTTGAATGTACATGAATTGTATTTCCTTCACCGTTACATCCTCACTCGAGTTTTCACCATCTTTCACATCGTCGTTCGAGATCTTGGACTTCGAGCACTTTTGCGAGATACTGTCTCTCTGAAATACTATACTATCGGAAGACTCGATTCTCCGTAAAGACCGCTTTCTGAAAAACAAAAAGTTAACATTTCTCTCGAGATTATAATCTCAGTTAGAATACCTTACATATACACACAATTGCAAAGTTCTATATATATATATATATATATATATATATATATATGTATAATATATCATTTCAAAAAGTTATATATATCTTACAAGAACGAGCAATCTTCGCTATCGGAATCGGAATCGGTTGAAGAGTCGCTGTTATCGTCTTCACTATCGTCTTCACTATCAGCCACATTTGCCAGAGACTCATACGATATATTCCATTCAACCTTATGCAAAGGCAGAGGGGACTTCTCTATTTCTTCACTTCTCAGTTGCTACAAAATTAATGTTACATATCTTTATAATAACATATATACCTGGCTATAATTAATCACAACTAATTTCTCGACGATAACTCGTCATCAATTGATTATAAAATAAAAACATTGTTAGTTGTTTCTTTTTTTTTCACAAGCAAAACATCACTTTGAGTAACACACTTACGTCAACTATATCTGACTTGTCCTGCGTGATAGATCTGTCTTCAGACGTAGTGGCCGGTGTTAAATGACTGTGCCTGGTGGAGTCGTCCAAGGTGGCACTCTCGATCCATGAATTGTAGTAGCGCACTACGTTCTCATGATTCATCCTAGACAGCAGTTTCACCTCGCGCGTAATTTTCTTGTTCAGTAGCTTCTTCATCGGATTTAATTTTATTCGTTTGATGGCGTAAATCCCACCGTCCAACTTATTCTTCACTTTGAGAACATCGCCGAAGGCTCCTTTCCCCAACCACTTTAACACTTCAAATTCATTCTGTATTCGCGACTGCCCGCCCATCGACGGTAGGTAGAACTGAACATCGTTGTCCGGCTCTTCCGGCTCGAGCTTGTTCTCCTTCTCGTCATCATCCGGCGTTGCCGGCGACAAACCTCGTTCTAACGGTATTTTTATGAAACTGTGTTGCTGCAATTCTTCCGCGGACCAACGCATTCTCTCGTCGTCGATAAGACACTTTGATAGAAAGTCTCTTAAGTGATGCTGAAAAAAAAAATAAATCACTCAACTTCGAGCAAATATACTACGTAAATCGTTGCATCTTGTCGATAAAAAAAAAATCTCACCTGCGGGATCACTGTCAGATCAATCTCATCGCCGGATATGATTTGCCCTTTCAACAGTGACAGCAGTAATACTCCATATCTATATATATCAGCCTTTTTACCTCCTCGGCACTGGATTGTTGGAAAATCATGTTCAGTCTTTGCTAAAGAGTTCGAGTGATACATGTCCGACAGTCTTTTGTCCAACGAGTAATCGGATAATCTTATAATGCCTATGCGGTCTATGTAAACGCTGGTGTCGCGCAAGTCTTTGTGCACCACGTCGTTCTTGTGAAGATACTGTAAAGCTTCGAGAACACCGGTTGCCAAGTGCCTCAGCATGTCGATGTCAACTGGAATGTTTTCTGTCAGGAAGAACGAGCACGTGGTTCCAACCTATTTTACAATAATCAATGTTAATATGAAAATAAATATTATTCTTAGCTGCATAAAATATATAGCTCTATAGTTCATACATATATATATATGTGGTATGTGGTATGTGGTATGTAAATATATATACATATATATATATGTATGAACTATAGATAGATAGATATATATATATATATNATATATATATATATATATATATATATATATATATATATATTTACATACCACAAATTCTTGAAGTATATAAATGTCTAAATTATTGTTGTTCTGTAAATATTTCATATTTAAATAATGCACGAGATTCGGGTGATGCAGTTTGTACAGGTGATTAAGTTCTTGTTCCAGGCTAGCAATTTGTTTCATCGCGTGATGTATATTGATAGCTTCCTGAGTAGAGTTATCGTTCTGTGCCACTGTGCACTTCAACGTCCATTCCGTAACAGCCAATAATTCCCCGGTGTTCATGTCCACACCGGCGTATACTATGGAACCCTTCGTACTGTGACCCAAACACTTTCCTCGATGCACTTGTCTCTCGCCCTTGTTACTGTCGAAATGGAGAAGCTTGATGCCTCTGTGCTCGCACTGCGACCCCTCGGAACTTTCCGACGTACTGTCGTGTTGACGTTTAACGTGATTTTTCCTTCGATTGTGCGGAGACGACGGTATCGATCTAAGGGCAGAGTCAGAGTCTGTGGATAGAGCTGTGTCTTTCCGATTACGCATCTCAGCTTTCAGGGCTTCCTGACGTTTCTGTATGGCGTCTTGTAGCACCTAACAAAATATCCATGATATATATATATATATATATATATAGACACCTTATCTCAATACATTATACAACATTGCACAAAATCACATCAATCCAAACCTGTTTTTCTTTATCCTCCTTCATCTGCTTCTCCTGCTTCTCTTGCATCTCACATTGTATCTTCTCCAGACGTCTCGACACCATTTCCTCATAGAAACTACTGTAACCTGGCTTATTGTGTTCGTGTAAGTATTTCTCAACATGCTGACTGAGTTCAAAGATCATAACTTCGCCTTTCAAGTTCCTCGCCGAATTTTCCAGCTCTGAGGATAAGACTGCAACTTGTTCATGTGATAATCCCTTGCTATTTTGCAGTTCGATAGAAGGTATTCTAAAATATTACAGATGATATGCATATTAAGAAATATTATGTAGTTTTGTAAAATAAAAATATTTGGAAGATATATTTGTGTAAGACTTACTCGTCAGGATACTTGTCGCCACATGTAACGTGCAAGTCTACCTGCGCATGAATCTGTGCCGGCCCTGACATACCCCTTTGCGGCGTCAAGGTAATGACTATATCCAGGGATTGCCATCTTTTCTTATTTTTGTTCTTCCGTAAGTCGCGCAACTCGTCACCAAAAATAGACTATATCATGGGAAATTGTACGAAACATTAAGAAAAATCTGTTAAAATTTAAAAGCTACAAATTCGTAGATATATTCACGTGTGTATTTTATTTATCTATTAGCGTGTACGTATGCACGTGTATTGCATACACGTATATCGCATACACGTGTACCGGATACACGTGTATCGCATACACGTGTATCGCATACACGTGTATTATATATACGCATATTGTAAAATACCTTCAAGACTGCCAGTTCATTTTGTTGCTGATCCTTCCAGGTTTCAATGTGAGACATATTGACGTCCTGATATCCAGCCACTTTACATAAATTAATAAATTATAAATTTCGTAAAAAATGAAATGCTATGCTGTAAAACAGTAACGAACAATAAAGTAACAGTAAAGAAAAGGAGGTAAATTTAATTTTTACCATGTTTAGCCGATATATAAATACTCATTTGATTATATCGTGATATATTTTTAAATGCTTGATATTTGTCTTACAATGCTGAATTTAATTAGCTCGAACTGGCCTCAATCACCTCTGACTTTCGCGAAACACCAGAATACACTTGAGTATACACGATGCGACTCGACCGAACAGCTACACGTGAATGCCTAACGTAAACACACGACGCGTCTTTCTACCTTTGCCGCGTCCATAGAGATATAAGAATAGAGGGAACAAGGGAGATATGCTACCTGTAAGTGGAAGTGATAGAGGCAAAGAGAGAGATGGATGCCGAGTGTCCTATCTGTCTTTTTCTAGTCACGCGCTGGGATTGGCTGCCGCGCCAACGACGATATAGCTATACATTTTTCTCCGTCCAATTCAAAGAAACTGTCATTGCTAAAATGATCACTGCAAATATATGCTGTTTTTACTTCAAAATACAAAGGTAGTTGAAGTATATTCAACAATTTACGCCTTATATCTACATCCTTCGGTAGCCTACAACATTTACACATTTTTTTAAATGTAGGAAAAAATAACATAATTATTTGAGGTTACGTATTTGTACTTTCTTACGAGTGAAAACTGCGGTTACATCCAGGATAAGACTCCGCCTTGCATTTCAAACAATGCCTCATTTTTAAACAAATCGCGTCCAATTATTATTTTGTTAACGTTCGAATATTTAACGAATTTTAATTCTACACACATGTGCACGCATATTTACAAAACGAAATTTTAGTCTGCTTTCTCCCCTCCTGACGTCGCGTGGTCGTCTTGGCGGCTCATTGTAACAACCAATCACAGCGCTCAACTAGAAAGAGACAGATAGGACACTCGGCATCCATCTCTCTCTTTGCCTCTATCACTTCCACTTACAGGCTTGTTCCCTCTATTCTTATATCTCTATGGCCGCGTCCTATGGGCAGAAGCAAATGGCCGGGTTCAGTACGTTTACTTTGTAACTGTTGAAAGTTTCCTGAATTGAAATTGGATTATTCTTTTAGATCTACAGGAATAATCCAATGTCAGCACAGGTAACTTCCAACAATTGTAAACTAAGCGTTCTGCTGAACGCGGCCAATATCTCTCATCATCTGGTTTTTTTTAGTTACACTGCTGAACTAAAAAGAACGGACCACTTGACTCGGGTCGGAATTCGCTGAAATCTCCATTTATCTCCAGTCGGTCCTTAACCTTCGACTCGTTAATAGGTCGTAAACGTTGGAGGGAAGCTCGTAAACAATGGGAAAACACGAAGTGGGCACGCCGAAGTACATCGCTAATAAGATCAAAGCGAAAGGACTGCAGAAATTGAGGTGGTATTGCCAAATGTGTCAGAAGCAGTGCAGGGATGAAAATGGATTCAAGTGTCACACGATGTCGGAGTCACATCATCGTCAGTTGTTGCTCTTCGCCGAGAACGCACACCGATACATGGATCAATTTTCGAAGGATTTTTCGAACGGCTACTTGAACTTACTGAAGAGACAATTTGGCACCAGACGAGTACCGGCGAATCGTGTTTATCAGGAATATATCTCTGATCGGGGCCACATACACATGAATGCGACGCAGTGGCTCACATTAACAGCATTTGTGAAGTGGTTAGGACGTACCGGACAATGCGTTGTTGACGAAACTGAGAAAGGTTTGTACATGTTTTGTTGCTGATATTTTCCTTTGCAATTGTTGGTAAAATCGAAAAATCTTATATGCCAATAAAGGATTGTAAATTTTATAGAATGAATGTTATGATTTTTTAGGCTGGTATGTAACATACATTGACAGGGACCCTGAAACACTTGCTGCACAAGAAAGGAAAGCCAAGAAGGAGAAAATGGATAAGGATGACGAGGAGCGACTGATGGATTTCATCGAGAAACAAGTGGAGAGAGCCAAGCAGGACCCGAAGGAAGGAGAGAGCGAGGCATCCAAGACGCCGCTGATGCGTCCCGAGAATGACACACCTTTAGTTCTTGACATAAAACTCAAGCCGAAACCAAAATTACTCCCTGTATTCAACAAAGTGAAGCAGGAAAAGGTGAAAGGTGAAAATATCAGCAAGGACCAATCTATCCTGAGTAAATCAACCGATGAGAAAGACAAGAAACGAAAGGTACATAGCGACAACAACGACAAAGAAATCAAGTCTAAGAAAAAGTTCAAATGCAACAACGATTCATCCGCGACTGAAGGCTGGCTCAAAGAAGGTTTAATGGTTAAAGTAACCACGAAGAGTCTGGGTGAGAAGTATTACAAAGCTAAAGGTGTAGTTCAAACGATCTGCAAGGAAGGTTTTGTCGGTAAGATCAAGCTGAAGACTCCGGAAGAAGTTAACGGACACGTCATACGACTGGATCAGGAATACTTGGAAACGGTAATTCCTGCGATAGGCAAAGAGATCCTGATTCTTTGGGGGAAGCACAGAGGCAGGAAAGCGACAGTGAGAAAATTGCACATAGAGCGTTACAGTATAGACGTCGAGTTTGAGCCGGAGAGGACAATTGTGGAAATGCTCCCGTATGAACAAGTATGCAAGTATATAAGTGTGTAGATTTATTAGTCGCGTGGAGGAGTCATTAGGAAAAAGAGATGATGTATTTTCATATTACTCCGTAATATCCTTAATATACTTATTACGTTACTCTTTCCAACGAGCACCTGTGTACAAATTTAACAATATGATCTTAAATATTAATACTTTGTGTATAAGTGCTTTGCAGACAATTTGGAGAACGATTTTCTACAAAATGTCCATTAAAGTCAAATTTTCTTATTAAATATGAGACAAGTTGAGCTATTTGGATTTTTTACTAAATATATGTCATTTTATGCATATACATGCGCTATATGTTATGTAAGTATATATATATTATATCTAAGGTTGAAGTAGTAAAAATAAATATCACACATCTGTCCAATGTAAATGTTCACTGTCCATGTAAATGAAATACTGTAATTTACTAACTATCGTTAAAATTCTAACGATTGTTGGTGAAATCAGACTATTAAGAAATAAGAAATGTAAAATAAAACATAATTGTCAAGAAATAAATACATATATAAATTTTATATTGTTTTTTTTTTTTATAACATTTAACGACAAATATTTCATAAATTTTATGTTTATATATTAAAATTTTTTTTCTAATTACATACTTAATAAGAGTATTAACCACTTGCGCTGGAAAGCGTGCTACGCACGTCGTAATGCTTTTGTCGCAAAATCGCCAACGACGTGGTATACACGTCGTCAGGCAATTGTCACAGAAACGACGTGCGTGGCATATCGGCTGAGATTCTTTGCCAGAGCACTGATTCTCATTGCATTGCATAGCGTACAGTTGTCAATATATAACCTATATTCTAAATTAGTTTAGAAGATATAAGTCTTTCTCCAATTTCTCTAAGGCATCGAACACTGTGTGACGCCTCCCAGCGAGTTACACTGGACCGTTCTGGCACACGCGTTTGTGAATTTCTTGCCAGCGCAAGTGGTTAAGTATTATTTATTTAATATATATATAATATATATTTGATTACAAGATCTTTTTATAAATAATATATAATTTGTTTATTTATTTAAACAATAGAATGTATTATTATATTAGAAACTTTGTTTACCGTATTATGTATATGCTTATTATTGATTAAAAAAGAAAGAGACGAAATAGAAAATTTACTGTTACAATGTAGATACATTTTTTTAAAGAAGCAATGACAGTCATAATTATGTAGACAGATATGCAGATGTATTTTGTGTAGAGAGAATATGTACATATTTCTATAACACGCGATTTCCTTGGTTTTGTTGTTTTTATTTGTTTAATGAGTGAAACTATACAATAAATGATGAACTATAAGTGTGCAATGATGGAATTTAGATACAATATAAATTTTAAATAAATGTGAAGATACATGAAGTTTTACTTGGCTTTGTGGATCATCATCTCACGTAGCTTTTGTACTGCAAAACATTCTTTATCCAGTAAAACAATACGACCATTGATTTTAAACAATGCCTCTGGCATAAATTTGCGAAACATAACTACAGCAGAGCCTTCACTGAATATTTCTAATTTTTTTCCGTGTATTATATTACTTACAAACATGCCTTTAAACAACTTTTGCTTAGGGCTGTGATAAATTCTAAGTGGCATTGTTTTGGTGGTTATTATGAGTATGGCAGATGTAACTATACCGCCAAATACTGAAATTATCTTGCTAAATTTAGACGGAGGCTGCATTGTTATCAATGGATTTCCTTCTTCATCTGTGTTCATTAGACGTCCTTCTTCATCTATGTTCTCTTCTAAATATTTTTCATCTGGTTCTTCTTGATATAGACGTTTATATGGTTTTGACAGCGTTGGATCTGTGATAATTATGTATATTGCATTAAGTATTGAAAGGAAAAGGAATAACCATCCGCCATTATATGAAAGAATGATTAGTCTATGTATAGTTGTATGTTCTCTGTATATCAGCTTGTAATCGTCACTTATATTGTCCTTTAGTTTTAATTTCTTCTCTAATATGGAGTCTGATTTAATAGGATCAAAGTGTCCATAATTCTTCACACGTATAACTTGAGCAATAGGATTACAAATGACGCTCTTGAAGTAAGTAGCTCGATACAAAATAGGAGTTCTGCTCAAGATACAAGCCATTTTCTACTAGTGTATATATATATATATA